>NC_057796.1:18272010-18275545 GCF_018294505.1 Triticum aestivum
CAAGTTGATGCGATGGCACAGTGAGGACCGTAAGAAAGACGGGAAGTTGAGAGCACCCGCTTACGGGTCGTAGTGGAGAAAAATCGAGAGAAAGTACCGGGCTGAGTTTGCAGCTGACCCAAGAAACGTATGGTTTGGTTTAAGCGCGGATGGCATTAATCCTTTCGGGGACCAGAGCAGCAATCACAGCACCTGGCCCCGTGACTCTATGTATGTATAACCTTCCTCCTTGGATGTGCATGAAGCGGAAGTTCATTATGATGCCAGTTCTCATCCAAGGCCCTAAGCAACCCGGCAACGACATTGATGTGTACCTAATGCCATTAGTTGAAGAACTTTTACAGCTGTGGAATGGAAACGGTGTACGTACGTGGGATGAGCACAAACAGGAGGAATTTAACCTGCACGTGTTACTGTTTGTAACCATCAACGATTGGCCCGCTCTTAGTAACCTTTCAGGACAGACAAACAAGGGATACCACGCATGCACGCACTGTTTAGATGACACTGAAAGTATATACCTGGACAAATGCAGGAAGAATGTGTACCTGGGCCATCGTCGGTTTCTTCCGACCAACCATCAATGTTGAAAGAAAGGCAAGCATTTCAAAGGCGAGGCAGATCACCGGAAGAAGCCCGCCATGCGTACCGGTGATCACGTACTTGCTATGGTCAATGATTTACATGTAATCTTTGGAAAGGGTCCCGGCGGACTAGCTGTTCCGAATGACGCTGAGGGACACGCACCCATGTTGAAGAAGCAATCTATATTTTGGGACCTACCATACTGGAAAGACCTAGAGGTCCGCTCTTCAATCGACGTGATGCACGTGACGAAGAACCTTTGCGTGAACCTGCTGGGCTTCTTGGGCGTGTATGGGAAGACAAAAGATACACCTGAGGCACGGGAGGACCTGCAACATTTGCATGAAAAAGACGGCATGCCTCCGAAGCAGTATGAAGGTCCTGCCAGCTACGCTCTTACGAAAGAAGAGAAAGAAATCTTCTTTGAATGCCTGCTCAGTATGAAGGTCCCGACTGGATTCTCGTCGAATATAAAGGGAATAATAAATATGCCAGAGAAAAAGTTCCAGAACCTAAAGTCTCATGATTGCCACGTGATTATGACGCAACTGCTTCCGGTTGCATTGAGGGGGCTTCTACCGGAAAACGTCCGATTAGCCATTGTGAAGCTATGTGCATTCCTCAATGCAATCTCTCAGAAGGTGATTGATCCACGTCCTAGTTCATCTAGTGGACGAGATTGTCATTCTGGGGCCCGTATTTCTACACAATATGTTCCCCTTTGAGAGGTTCATGGGAGTCCTAAAGAAATATGTCCGTAACCGCGCTAGGCCAGAAGGAAGCATCTCCATGGGCCATCAAACAGAGGATGTCATTGGGTTTTGTGTTGACTTCATTCCTGGCCTTAAGAAGATAGGTCTCCCTAAATCGCGGTATGAGGGGAGACTGACTGGAAAAGGCACGCTAGGAGAGGACTCAATAATATGCAGGGACGGGCATTCTTGGTCTCAAGCACACTACACGGTTCTACAGAACTCTACCTTGGTGACCCCGTATGTCGATGAACACAAGAACAGTCTGCGCTCCAAACACCCGGAGCAGTGTGACGAGTGGATTACATGTGAACACATCAGGACTTTCAGCAGTTGGTTGGAACACGTCTCAGAGGTGACACCGCTGTTTGTGATGAGTTGTACTCGTTGTCCAGGGGACCATCTTCGACTGTATTGACTTACAAAGGATACGAGATAAATGGGAATACATTTTACACGATCGCCCAAGATCAAAAGAGCACCAACCAAAACAGCGGTGTCCACTTTGATGCAGCAACCGAGAGGGGAAAGGACACATATTATGGTTACATAATGGACATATGGGAACTTGACTACGGACATGATTTTAAGGTCCCTTTGTTTAAGTGCAAATGGGTTAATCTGTCAGGAGGCGGGGTACAGGTAGACCCACAGTACAGAATGACAACAGTGGATCTGAACAATCTTGGGTACACTGACGAACCGTTCGTCCTAGCCAATGATGTGGCACACGTTATCTATGTGAAGGACATGTCTACCAGACCGAGAAAAAGAAAAGTTAAGGAAGCGAATACATCATACGATGAGCCAAAGCGCCACATAGTTCTTTCAGGAAAAAGGGACATTGTGGGAGTGGAGGGCAAGACAGACATGTCTGAAGATTATGAAAAGTTTCATGAAATTCCTCCCTTCAAAGTCAAGGCTGACCCAAGCATCCTGATAAACGATGAAGATTATCCATGGTTACGGCGCAATAAGCAAATGACACAAGCGAAGAAAAAGTGAAGACTTTCTCCTGCAACTATTATGATAATACCATGCCAACTTTGTAACAGACGAGTATGGTACCATTGTCCGTTTTGTACACGAAGTGCATCTAGTTTTTGCCGTAACCCTCCCAACTTTCTTGCACATGCTATGTGGATGAAATGATGATACCATGCCAACTTTCAACCTTTTCAGAGTTCATTTGAAATGCTTTTCAATTTTAGGGTCTTATAGCTCAAAATAATTAGTAAATGCATGAAAAATGGCACATGAAAAATAACAAAGAAAATAAATAAGTAATTAGAAACAAAATAATATAAACTTTATTAAAATATATAAGTAGAAACCAAATAAAATAAAATTTAATAAAATTTATGAAACTAAAATTAACAAAGTATTTTTTGTTCAAAACATTATAAGAAGCCTCTAGTATTATTGAAACTGAAATTATATAAAATTGATGCAACTAAAATTATCGAAGTATTTTCTGTTCAAAATCATTAAAAGCAAAAAGAATTTTCATAAAGATCTTTTTTTGATAGAAACTTTAATAGCAAAAAGAATTATCATGAAGTAAAATAAATAAGTAATTAGAAACAAAATAACATAAAATAAATAAGTATTTTGTTGTAAGTAGAAACAAAATAAAATAAATAAAGCAAAAAAGAAAACAAAAAATGGGAAAAATAAAAAAATGCCACCTACTGGGCCACGACGGCCTGAATATGACTAGAAACCCATCCATGGGCCAGGATTCAGGCCCGCAGAAGGCCCAGCATGCCCACAGGCATAGCAGTGCAAGATTAGGCCCAGAGGCCTGCAGTTCAGAGGAGTTCAATAGAGATGGCGGGGCAGGGCTTATAAACAAGTACTGCCGCTCCTCGGCTAGCGAGGTGGGACTAAACATCCCACCGCACCGCGACTTTGGCAGGCGCAGGATATTGGTCCCGGTTGGTGCCACGAACCGGTACCAATGCACACCTTTGGTACCGGCAGGCGCAGGATAAGGTTTTTAGAAATATTATTACGCTCCCACTTACTTTCTTGAATTACAAGCATCTTCGTTACCCATTGATGAAGTCAAAACCCCTTTGACCATTTCATCAAAATACGAAGATTCCAACTCCATTTTGCTCTCTTCTGTCCATTGCTAGAACTCTGAAGTTTGCATACCTACTAGCATCCTCTGGATCGACAAATTACTTTGGACT
>NC_057796.1:18745087-18754562 GCF_018294505.1 Triticum aestivum
CATATATAGCTATTCTGTTACCCTACTTGTACTGATGGTTTCAGGCGGTTGTACTGATGATTTTCATCTAGTCGAACTGACCGTCTTTCCGTCGGAATGAGGCGTGTAATATATCATTGGAAAGCTCTTGACATCTACATTATAAATATATAGGAATTTTTTGGAAAATCTTCAAGGTTTTAGAGCAATTTTGAAAAAAAACATTTTTTTCAAAACTGAAAACGCAAATCGTATAGTGGACTCAATTTTCAAACGGTTAGCAAATAAGATGGCGTTGGAAAGCTAGTAAAAATCCGCATCTTCCATATATCTACTGTTTTTCCAAATTATATAGAATTTAAAAGTAATTTAAAAAACTGTGAAATTCTGAGCAAAACGTATTTTCATGAATTTTTGCAAACGGTTTGTCAAATTTAATTTTGAACGTGATTTCTTTAAAATTTTGTCGAACTGGGGCAAATAATATACTTTTGGATAGCTACCGAAAATGCGAAACTTAGTCGTGTTGAACGTTTTCTCAAATTTGCAATCGTTGATGAGTAATTTTGAATACGGTGAGACACGTCGTGATGTTTTTCTGTAAAAAAAAAGCAGAGTACTTGTACTGAACTATGTATGCGTCCATACTGATTTATTTTTCACAGAGTAACTTTGAAAGGTTCCAAAAAAGGAGTACTTGGACAGATGTCCGTATGGATTTGTACTGAGCGTGTTTTCATATACTAGACTTTTACTCTGTTTTTTCGGTATATGATTTTCCTCGTAATGTTTCAATGGTACACGATATCAGTCACCGAACTTGCATGGTTCATATTTTGAACTGAATCTTATTTTTTGAAAAGAAAATTTACATGTGTTTATTTTTCGAACTCAACTTTTTTTGCAACGATGTGTTAGAATATGTTTGTACTGATTTATGTGTGTGTTTGTGCTGATATATTTTTTATAGAGTAGTTTTGAATGGTTCCGAAAAAAATAGTACTTGAACTGATGCCCATATAGATTTGTACTGAGTGTGTTTTCACAGACTAGATTTTACTGTTTATCTTTGATATGGTTTTCCTTGGTTTACGGTATCATAGTCCTCGAACTTGCATTGGTATATACTATTGAGCTGAATGATATTTTCTCATCAAGAAAAGAGAAAAAAAAATCATGTGTTTCTTTTTGCAACAATGTTTTGGACTTCTCTCGTCTCAACTACTGTTTTCCATTAACATAGGTTTATCATTTGATAAGAAAAGTTCTTACTAAACAAAATGTTTTGAAATTTTTCGCCGACAACACATGAACTTCTGAGTTCTCCCAATCATACAATATAATACATAGAATAGATCATAATAACATTTATCACAAAAAAAGTGTTGAGCGGTCACTGCTCCATGTATCATCTTCAACTAATGGAAGTATGTCGTGCAGTACACCATCTCATGAAGATAGTGTGTCCATTGCCCAATGCTTCACAGATCCTTTTGTAAAATCAACATCCTCATCAACCTGTCACACAACATAGTAAATATTGTGAGCACAAAATAATACAAGTGAATAGATTATTTCTACTTATATGACTAGATTATTTGAACTACCTCGGGGTTGATCATGAACTTATAGAAGTAAAAAAAAAGATTGTAATTGTAAATGTGTTTTCTCATCCGAATTGACAGTGTCATCATCACTGAACTTGCATAGTTTATATAGTTTCCCTGACTGAATTTCTTCCCGAGAAAAGTTTGTGGTTTGAACTTATATGCTAGTGACAATTTTTTTAGTAATGATGCAAGAGCTTGAACAATCCATAGACAGGAGAATTAAGTTTTGAAAAGGATTTTGGTATGATCTATTTAACTAAAACCGCGTCAACTATTTCAGAACAGTGGTAATAATATAGTACAGGAGGAATTTAGTTGAATGTTTTTCAATTTTAATGAATTTGCAGTTCTCTCGATTCTAAACTTCAGCTAATGAACTTGCAGTACAGGAGGACATACAAGCATAATCGAAACCTGCAGAAGTAACATGGTGTATCCTGATACATAGTACTGATGCTTTGGGAATTTTTGAACTGAGAAAAGAAGTGCAGGCGGCTCGAGCGTGAAGAGCAGAAGAACATGGGCTCACCAAGGAAGGAGGTCGACAGTGTAGGGTAACGCAGCAGAAAACAAAAAATTTCCGACCTACGCACCAGCCCAGGACCACTATGGAGACTGCATACATGGTTTGATCTTTTTCGTTACCGACTCGTAGCGCAGCGGGAAGTAGAGTCGATGACGATCGGCGGTGCAGATCCCCGCAGCTAGGATTTACAACCTCCCAACCGCGAGGATGTATACCCACATCTGCTCCTCAGACAGCCCTCCGGGAGGCGGTCGAACAGCCCCCCCGGACGGTGTCGCGGACAGCCCTTCGGGAGGACCTTCGAAACTCGAACGGTCACTCAGACTGCCCTTCGGGAGGACCTTCGACACTCGGACGGTCACAGGGACAGCCCTTCGGGAGGCACTCACGAACTAAGACCGAAACTACGATCTCTCTACAGAATTGCACACATACGGTATCATCTATCCGGCAGGGCTTCGCCGTCCAGAACTAGTTCCTGCCGGAACCCAGACAGCCATACGGCTATACGAAACTCTTTTCGTGGGAGGGAGAGAAGAAGCCAGATAATGCATGGCATGTGTATGAGAGCAAGGAATGAGTGTGGAGGGCTGCCCCTCCACCTCTATTTATAGGAAATCCCAAGGGGGTAGGGTAGTTTCACAAAAAACCCAAAATGCACATGAATGAAGTCCTTCCACAAGGACCTAGGAGTGAAACCAATGAACAAGAGGGTCCCCAAGGGGGGATACCCCATGTGGCCGGCGACACCCCCATGAGGGGCCCAAAAAATCACTCCTATCCATCCATGTCATCCCCAAGATCTTTTGGAGCAAAGCCCCAAAAGGTGGCTTTCCATAAAGTAACCATAAAGCTGATTTTCACTATTCACGACGACATTTTTCTGCGTCTGATCAAACTGAAAATATTTATGTGGGCTAAGAACATTTCCAGTACCCACTAAAATGATTTTCAATGCGTTCCGAAACAATTCTGGTTTTAGAGATTTTCATCTGCGAAACGCATCTGAAGTGGCTCCGGCAGCTCCGGAACATTTCCGGTTTTTATCTCAGAAAGTTCCAAAAAGATTCCAGAATGATTCTGGCATCCTCCAAGAATTATCAAGCATGTGCCGAAACCAATTTGACTTAATGGTGTATCTCGAAACAACTTTTTGGTATCATCGGAACTTATCTGATGACCTCTCTCTGCGGTATGATTCCGCTGTCCGAAACTTTTTCAGTGATTATCTCTCAGACTCCCAGTCTAGTATTCAGCAGATAGATGACCCTTAAGCGTGTGACCCTATAGGTTCGGTGAAGTATAGACATGACCCGGAACCCCTTCCGATCAATGATCAACATCAGAGCCGTGGACACCCATATTGACCCCTATACCCACATGAATAAATATTTGAGTGAATCTCGAGTTGCCGTGTGCTATTCCAGTGGCTTCGCGATATGTCACAAACACCCGAGGTGTGATTTGTTGCATCCCCGTGGACGAACAATTTGTCCACCATGCAAGTTACCTCGTTACCGGTTTTGTTCTCTTTTCTCGTTTTCGTGTTCCGGTATCCCATTGATCAAATCACACTGTGTCTGGCCAGACGATGATGGATACCGTAATACCAAGAGGGCCCGAGTATATCTCTCCATCGTTGGAGGAGCAAATCCCAATCTCGAGCTATCAAGTTAATTAACATACTTTCCCATGAACCCGTAAGCCGCCGTAATAGCCATCCAGTTACGGATGACGTTTAACAAACCCCAAAGTTCATGAAGCAAGCATTTAGAAACTCGATACTCTCATGGACTAAGGAATTATGCAAACATTAACTATCTGTGTGTTATAAACCATTAACTTGTGACGAATGTATCTCATAGCATAACATCAATCCGGGTCCATTCAACACAAATGTTCTCTTAACATTGTGCCCTCAAAGTTGCTGGCATTGACATGCCCATGACCAGCAAAACAGAACCATCATGCAACACTTGAGCTAGTCTTAGAGGCCAGACTAAGAATACTTCTTACCGTTTATTATTCCACACGTGCATATGAGTCTTCCTCCGAGCCTCGTGTTATTGCAGAGTCGAGAACCATAGCAGTTATAGCATGGAACATAAACAAAATTATGAACATGGAGATAAATAATATCATTTATTATTGCCTCTAGGGCATATCTCCTACAAACAGGTGACAACAACATCAGTTCAGGATCGACACAGTAGTGGGAGAAGGGCCTTTTGAGGCCCGGATTGCCGACATGCTTGAGTTCGGGCTGGATTCATCAAAGATGTCAAGATTATAAGCACTATAAGAACAACCAAGATTGAGAGAATACACTGAGCACCATGTTTAATTCTTATTTTAGTGGTTGGTCCAATAAAATTACGAGGTCAATGCTTCCATAGAAGTAACAAGATGCAAGCATGGTTCTTTGGGTACAAATTTTTAAATACTAGTACTGCTACCAGCATTTACAAATACTAGTGAACTTGAACTTGTGGTCTATCGAGATCTGAACTGATTGTGTTACAAGCACTAACACAAAATCTAATGAAGCTGGTATAAGTACATGTTAGAAACATAATCAAGTTCAGGTATATTAATTGGGAGAAGTTCAAAAAGAAACTTTTAAAACATTTGTATTAAAAAGAAAATGTTGTGATAATTCAATGCTAGGGTAGCAAAAAAATAAAACATTACACAGCATCGACAACTAATCGTAGTACAAAATGATTATACGCGCCACCAGAAGTGAGGATTTGAGCATAAGCCCAGACCAATGCGATACAAATGAACAGGGAGAATCGTTCCAGTATGGGGATCTCTCTTATCTGTACATTCTTCAGATACTGATAAGAAACAAGAAGGCAGTTAGCAATGCTGAACTTCTAATAAGGAATAATTTTAGTTTAACTGGCAAAGAATTGGATGATTAGAGTTGCTTTTCAAACCTGGTAAAGCACAACAAAGAGGATTAACATTGGCAGGCCAACCTCAACGCATCTCCCAACCTGATATACACAATATCAAATAAGTACCAATGCTGAACAAAGTGTCATCTTTCTAAGAAAATGAAGAATCAGGTGCAGAGCAAGCCATACCACTAGAATCCTCTTTCGAAGAAGCCAAAACCGAGCAGCGCAACCACCGGCGCCATTCCCAGTGGACTGAAGAATCTGAAAGTTACACCCAGGACACACATCCATCAGTAAACAGAACTGAACTAGTATGTAAATGCAGCACGCAACAAGTCACTACTAATCTATCTATATCTATCTATCTATACTTATACTAATTAGGGACTCCCTAAAAATTCCCACGTTAATCAGAATTTATGAGCCGTTAATCTGATGGATCCGTATTATTATGGTGTATACCCATATAAAAAAATAGACGCTCCAATGCCAACATTCATTTGTTCGTTGTAAAAAAAATTAAATAAATATACGATCCTACAACTAACCCACCGTTTCTTCCTTCCCTAATGCGATCTCTATCACTTTTATAAGAACAAATTTGTGTCCGGGTCTGATTGAGCTACAAGTTGCTAGATTTTCCTTTTCATCTCTCACTATACTTGGTTGATCATATCAATGGTGATCCCGGTTCACATGATTTTGTTTCCTTATACTAATATAAGATAAGATTAGTTCCATCAACAGAGATTCCTGACGTCATATGCCTCTCATCCTTAACTGGATATGCTTTCTCTATCCCTGCAAATAAAATAAACTCCAAGATTGATTCGCGTGTCAAGCTTCTCCCAGAAGACTTCATCAAGCTTCAAGTTCAACCATGCCACATGCTGCCAGCCCGTTCCATGCAAGCAGTAGCAGCAGAAAGGGACGAGCTTCACCATCCACACCTTCGATGAGGACGAATTAATCACCAGCTATGAGACTCCTCTCAACTGCTACGTTACTCCTCTCAACACAACAGAATATGTTTTTGAAATTGAAAGCAATAAAGAGATTGAACTCAATGATTCTATTGCTTGAGGTGCCCACTTATACAGGTTTACAGGAGCACCAGGCCATGCAACTATGTCCATCTCCTTGACGTGCAAACAACGCCAGGCTGACGAACCAGATCTTCATGCCGACAGGCGCCTTTGTGGTGCAGATCGTGGCATGGCCTCATGGGTAAGATGGACTGGCAGCGGCCAACTTCTACATACGGGCAGCCGGTGCGCGACATCCGTCTCTGGTATGTGGAGTACCATGTGTTGAGAAGTTTTGGTAATCGATTGGATTTCGTTTGTTTGTACGCCCGCTGCATACATATACATACAATCGAAACTATTAACAAGAGAAAGAATTATTATTTTCTAAATTCAGATTAGCAAGCATGAACTGATGTACTACAGATTCTATACACTTTTCTCATAGACATTGTACCAAACAAGAGTTAGAAATTTCTGACATAGCATATTGTGTGTTTTATTGTTCAGTTAAACACAGGACATTAACCACTGGCAGCATGTTTTATATTGAAGAAACAACGTGAAAATTATATTTTGTGGGGTTCTCAGATTTTTCCAGCAGGTGCATTTAATAGCTTTGAGATATCGCAGGTTGCAATCTTATTTGTAATTGTACAGCTAATACTACATGCACTAAGCCCCTGTCCTTTTGGATGTTCCAACTATCACTACTACATCTATCCATGGGACCCACTCGCTATCTGTATGAGGTATTGTGTGAACAAAACAACCACTGTTATGCTCAAGACACTCCACATCCATATTTCCAACTGTAAGTACGTAAGGAAATGTATTAGCAGTTTTCAATCAGACCATGCTAAGGATATGGCGATGCATTATTCTTCAGCAGTGAGGGGCCAATCAAGCTGCAACCCTTAATAAGACTGCACCTATATGTGCTACTAATATATCTCTTTCCAATGTGTCATTAATTTCTGCCCCCATTATAATATAGGTCACCATATATGTGCGATGGGGTCGGTAAAGCTGTAAATCTCGCTACCCCATGAACGAGGATAAAAATAGAACAAGGTGAGTATCGCTTCTTGATATGGTGCGTGTTAGTACTTCATATTGGATAATAATTTTTTGTGTTTTAGTAAGTCTGATTTGACTGTGTATTAAATAAGGAATTATCTGTACAAGAATTTCTCGGCTTGATTCTTTTAACAATGCATGCCTACAACTATCAATTATCAATAGCTGTAGTAAGCCAATGATCACCCAATGCACAAGATTTTTGTGTGCATTTGTATTATGGACAGCTGTAGATTCATGATTGGAATAGCCGAGTGCTCATAAAATGTCCCTTTTTAAGTTTTAACCAAGCGAGCACGGTTCGTCTATTCAATAACAATTCAAAATATTGCTATGTAATCCATATGGCAATAAAAGTAAATTTGTCACCTAAGGCTATCGTCTATGTAGTACATATATCTATCTTTTAAATTTATACGTATTACAACATGTGATTCATGTGCACAGATACTAATACCTTATATATAAGGTTCTTCGCTATTCAAAAAATGCTTTTCTGATGCTCTGGTTTTCTTCAAATTCCAAACCTATCAAGTCGTGGCGTTTGTTGAATCTCAAATTATTGGTTGCGTATTGCCTGATTGTTTCATTCACACCATTCCATCGTAAGTGTCAAGCGGATCAGATAACTGAGAATACTGTTCTTAATAATCTCACAAGAATGAACTATTTTACGGGAGAAATATTTATAGCAGTAAGGAAAATTTATAATTAGATTAGCAGGCCATAGTTCATGCAATTTAACATTTTCCTACGGGACTATAGTCGGTACAAATGCTAACATTTTGAGACAATACATGTATAGATGTCCTAGCATATAAATATACAGACTAGACCTAACAAGTAAGGCAACTCTTTATACTTTTGAAATAAGATAAATAATAATTTCAAACTTTCTTATATATTATAACGGAGAGTAAAATCGTATATAGAATTAAAGTGCACACTTACTATTTTTGGTGACATCTTATAACTATTGTGTTCTCACCCAACTAACTCATTAGTGGAAATGAATTCTCCTATGAATCCCCAAGATCCGAATCCTTTAGAACTTTTCAAATGGACGACCAATATATACCTTTACGCAGAAAATAGTTATATGGTATATAGAATATCATGTAACAGTATTAAGTAACTAGGCCGTGCGAATGCACGGGTTGGCGACTAGTACAACTAGTACTTGACAGTGTGTGGTGGTACCTGGAGAAAATACCCCAGAGCTGGCTGTAACCAAGGATGATCTGAATACTGGAGGACACTATAACCGCCCCTTGTATGGCCCGCATGCTCTTGAGGAACCTCTGCTCAAAGATGGTTTTGATTAGACCATACCATTAAAGAATTTCTGAATGTGCGGATACTAGAAAGTGAAAGTGAATGAATGATTGCTCACCTCGTGGTCGTCAGGTATGGCCGCGAGCGACGAGTCCTGCACGATGGCCATCACCGGGATGAGGAAGGCATAGGAGCCTCCTATGACCGTGGGCAGCTGCGTCCCGAAGAGCGACTGCAGCAGCATGTTGATGCCGGTGACGAAGAGCAGCGTCTGCACCACCCTCACCCTGTCTCCCTGCAACCCATCCGAGATGGCAAGCCGAGAACACCACCAGACATTGTTGGCACTGAAACTTGTGACGCCAGGCGCCAACCCATGGGGGGTGGCGCGAATCAAGAAACGCAGAGGCGCACTCACGTCGCTCCCGCCCATCATGGGCACCAGCACCGCCGGGATCATGACGGCCGTGCCCAGCGCCAGGATGTAGTGCTGGAAGTCAGCTTGTGCATTCGGTTTTTTCGGTTTGATTCGGTTCGGTTTATACGGTTTTTGGTTTATACGGTTTTTATACTTCGGTTTATACGGTTTTATACATAGATACGGTTCGGTTTCGGTAATAACCATTTAATTTCGGTTCGGTTTCGATAATAACCAAAATAACCAAAGTTGACGCGAATTTTTGAAGAACGCGTATTTTTTTCACATGATTCAATCTGTGTATGTAGGTTAGTTTTTTTTCTTTTGAGAACTATGTACGTAGATTAAATCATTAGATGGTAGACCTGATTTTGTGGCATATATGTATGTACGGCGTGCACTAGATTGAGGCATATAATGACCAATGAGGCGTTGACAGAGGGAGATGACCTTGTTCGTGAACCCAAGAAGAAAAAGCCCACACCAGATAACTTGGCAAAGACCGCGTCGCGGTCATGCTAGTCATAATGAGTGTTTTAAGCTGGAACTGTCGGGGGCTTGGGAACCCCGAGGCAGTTCGGGAGCTTTGCAGTATAGTGAAGCTTGAAGACCCCTCCCTTCTCTTTGTAATGGAAACTAAAATCAAAGAAAAAAGA
>NC_057796.1:18754572-18759303 GCF_018294505.1 Triticum aestivum
TTGAGGATCTGAAGTTTACGCTTGGTTTTGCAGGCAGTTTTGCAGTTGACAGTGTTAGCCTTAGTGGCGGCATAGGTCTTTTTTGGTCCAGAGATGTGACTGTTGATTTGAAAAATTTCAGTAAGAATCATATTGATGTATTGGTTCATAGCAATTATCAGAACGCTTATGTTTGGCGTTTTACTGGTTTTTACGGAGCACCGCGAGCGGAAGAGAGACACCACAGTTGGCGGTTCTTGCGTACTTTGCATACATACCCCATAGTGCCTGGTTGTGCATGGGAGATTGTAATGAAACTTTGTATGCATGTGAGCACTTCAGCAGAGTGGCACGGTCTGAAACTCACATGAGATCATTCAGGGAGGTTGTGGAGGACATCTCTTTCCAAGATCTAGGCTGGTCTGGTACGACCTACACATGCACTAGTAGAAAACAGGGCTTTCGTTCGGGCATGGCAAGCCCATTAGTCCCGGTTCAGTCACGAACTGGGGCCCATGGTGGCATTCGTCTCGGTTCGTGAGCCCAGGGGGCCGGCTGGGGCCTCGTGGGCATTGGTCCCGGTTCGTATGGAACCATTTGCCCCGGTTTGAGGCACGAACCGGGACTAATGGGCCTCGCTCCTGGCCCACAACCATTGGTCCCGGTTCTTGGCATGAACCGGGACAGAAGGCCCGGATTTAGTACCGGTTCTAGCCACGAACCGGGACAAATGAGCTGCCTATATATACCCCATCGCCGCAGCAGAGCACTCCACAGTGCTCTATTTTTTCTGGCCGTCGAGGGGAGGGCATTTGGGTGCTCTAGCTCACGTCCTATGCACATGAGGTGTTCGATGAAATGTCTTTGCCACACTAGTTAATCTTTCTCCTCTCGAAACTCGACCTCCGAGCTCCATTTCCCCCGAGATTTATCTAGGTTTAGCAGTCCGTCACGTCCCGTCGCTGTCTTCACCGCCGTCGATCGCCCGTGCCGATCTCGTCGCCAGCACCACCGTGGTGAGCCTCTTGTTCTTATCTTCTTTCTGAAAGAAAAAAATTACTTGAAGGAAAAAATAAAAAAAATTGAGGAGGAGAAGATGATATTGGAGTTGCATGTTGCGGATGTCATCGATGATCACAAGATCAAGATGGATGCAATGCGCTTGAAGATTAGAAAGATCAGAAAATATGCCATTCATACCGAGGCTTGGTATCATTATGCCATTGGATCAATTGTTACCTTGGTTGCGATTATGAACGCATTTGTTTTCGCATTGAAATGTTTTACATAGTTTCAATGTATGGTTTAATTAATTAGATGCTCTGGAGAGCTATATGTTGTTAGATGAGAACTATGTATGTACTTTGGTTTTAATGTGATGATGAACTTCTATTAATTTGGTCACTTAATTATCTATTCATGATGTTCTGTAATGGTTTTTGAGACACTTAATTATATATAATGCACGCAGATGAACCGGCAATGGATGTACGGTGATAGACACACCTCCGAGTACATTAAGGGCGTGCATGATTTTCTCGAAGTGGCTGAGGCAAACAAACAGAATGGTTTTATGTGTTGTCCATGCCCTACATGTGGGAATACGAAGTCTTACTCTAACCGGAAAATCCTTCACACCCACCTGCTTTACAAGGGTTTCATGCCACACTATAATGTTTGGACGAGGAACAGAGAAATAGGGGTTATGATGGAAGACGGCGAAGAAGAAGAGGACGATGACAACTATGTGCCCCCTGAATACGGTGATGCTGCAACGGGGGAAGCTGCTGAAGATCAAGAGGAACCAGACGATGTGCCCAATGATGCTGCAACGGGGAAGCTGCTGAAGATCAAGAGGAACCAGTGCCCGATGATGATGATCTCCGCCGGGTCATTGTCAATGCAACGACGCAATGCGAAAGTCAAAAGGAGAAGCTGAAGTTCGATCGCATGTTAGAGGATCACAAAAAAAGGGTTGTACCCCAATTGCGAAGATGGCAACACAAAGTTCGGTACCGTACAGGAAGTGCTGCAGCGGAAGGTAGAGAATGCTGTGCCTGACAAAGGATTTGAGAAGCTATTGAAAATATTGAAGAAGAAGCTTCCAAAGGATAACGAATTGCCCGACAGTACATACGCAGCAAAGAAGGTCGTATGCCCTCTAGGATTGGAGGTGCAGGAGATACATGCATGCCCTAATGACTGCATCCTCTACCGCGGTGCGTACAAGGATCTGAACGCATGTCCGGTATGCGGTATAAGATCAGACGAGATGACCCTGGTGATGTTGACGGCGAGCCCCCCAGGAAGAGGGTTCCTGCGAAGGTGATGTGGTATGCTCCTATAATACCACGGTTGAAACGTCTGTTCAGAAACGAAGAGCATGCCAAGTTGATGCGATGGCACAGTGAGGACTGTAAGAAAGACGGGAAGTTGAGAGCACCCGCTGACGGGTCGCAGTGGAGAAAAATTGAGAGAAAGTATTGGGCTGAGTTTGCAGCTGACCCAAAGAACGTATGGTTTGGTTTAAGCGCGGATGGCATTAATCCTTTCGGGGAGCAGAGCAGCAATCACAGCACCTGGCCCGTGACTCTATTTATGTATAACCTTCCTCCTTGGAGGTGCATGAAGCGGAAGTTCATTATGATGCCAGTTCTCATCCAAGGCCCTAAGCAACCCGGCAACGACATTGATGTGTACCTAAGGCCATTAGTTGAAGAACTTTTACAGCTATGGAATGGAAACGGTGTACGTACGTGGGATGAGCACAAGCAGGAGGAATTTAACCTGCACGCGTTGCTGTTTGTAACCATCAACGATTGGCCCGCTCTCAGTAACATTTCAGGACAGACAAACAAGGGATACCATGCATGCACGCACTGTTTAGATGACACTGAAAGGATATACCTGGACAAACGCAGGTAGAATGTGTACCTGGGCCATCGTCGATTTCTTCCGACCAACCATCAATGTCGAAAGAAAGGCAAGCATTTCATAGGCGAGGCAGATCACCGGAAAAAGCCCGCCATGCGTACCGGTGATCACGTACTTTCTATGGTCAATGATTTACACGTAATCTTTGGAAAGGGTCCCGGCGGACTAGCTGTTCCGAATGACGCTGAGGGACACGCACCCATGTGGAAGAAGAAATCTATATTTTGGGACCTACCCTACTGGAAAGACCTAGAGGTCCGCTCTTCAATCGACATGATGCACGGGACGAAGAACCTTTGCGTGAACCTGCTAGGCTTCTTGGGCGTGTATGGGAAGACAAAAGATACACCTGAGGCCCGGGAGGACCTGCAACGTTTGCACAAAAAGACGGCATGCCTCCGAAGCAGTATGAAGGTCCTGCCAGCTACACTCTTACGAAAGAAGAGAAAGAAATCTTCTTTGAATGCCTGCTCAGTATGAAGGTCCCGACTGCCTTCTCGTCGAATATAAAGGGAATAATAAATATGACAGAGAAAAAGTTCCAGAACCTAAAGTCTCAAGACTGCCACGTGATTATGACGCAACTGCTTCCGGTTGCATTGAGGGGGCTTGTACCGGAAAACGTCCGATTAGCCATTGTGAAGCTATGTGCATTCCTCAATGCAATCTCTCAGAAGGTGATTGATCCAGAAATCATACCAAGGCTAAGGAGTGATGTGGCGCAATGTCTTGTCAGTTTCGAGCTGGTGTTCCCACCATCCTTCTTCAATATCATGACGCACGTCCTAGTTCATCTAGTCGACGAGATTGTCATTCTGGAGCCCATATTTCTACACAATATGTTCCCCTTTGAGAGGTTCATGGGAGTCCTAAAGAAATATGTCCGTAACCGCGCTAGGCCAGAAGGAAGCTTCTCCATGGGCCATCAAACAGAGGATGTCATTGGGTTTTGTGTTGACTTCATTCCTGGCCATAAGAAGATAGGTGTCCCTAAATCGCGGTATGAGGGGAGACTGACTGGAAAAGGCATGCTAGGAGCGGACTCAATAATATGCAGGGACGGGCATTCTTGGTCTCAAGCAAACTACACAGTTCTACAGAACTCTACCTCGGTGACCCCGTATGTCGATGAACACAAGAACAGTCTGCGCTCCAAACACCCGGAGCAGTGTGACGACTGGATTACATGTGAACACATCAGGACTTTCAGCAGTTGGTTGGAAACACGTCTCAGAGGTGACACCACTGTTTGTGATGAGTTGTACTCGTTCTCCAGGGGAGCATCTTCGACTGTATTGACTTACAAAGGATACGAGATAAATGGGAATACATTTTACACGATCGCCCAAGATCAAAAGAGCACCAACCGAAACAGCGGTGTCCGCTTTGATGCAGCAACCGAGAGGGGAAAGGACACATATTATGGTTACATAATGGACATATGGGAACTTGACTACGGACATGATTTTAAGGTCCCTTTGTTTAAGTGCAAATGGGTCAATCTGTCAGGAGGCGGGGTACAGGTAGACCCACAGTACGGAATGACAACAGTGGATCTGAACAATCTTGGGTACACTGACAAACCGTTCGTCCTAGCCAATGATGTGGCACAGGTTATCTATGTGAAGGACATGTCTACCAGACCGAGAAAAAGAAAATATAAGAAAGCAAATACATCATACGATGAGCCAAAGCGCCACATAGTTCTTTCAGGAAAAAGGGACATTGTGGGAGTGGAGGGCAAGACAGACATGTCTGAAGATTATGAAAAGTTTCATGAAATTCCTCCCTTCAGAGTCAAGGCTGACCCAAGCATCC
>NC_057796.1:18759313-18760344 GCF_018294505.1 Triticum aestivum
GCGCCCGTCGTCGCCGTCGCCCACGCCCTCACCGTCGCCGCGCCCTCGCCCGACGTCGTCGCCGCGCGCCGCTCCTGCCCCCATGTATTTTTTAGATATATGTATTTTTTATGTATGTTCATATATGTATGTATGTATTTTTTACATGTTTTTTGTATGTATGTATGTATTTTTTCAATTGTAATGATGTTTTAAAAATACATATATGCAAAAGTTAGATTTTTAGAAAAGTTTGTAAAAAATACATCAGAGTTAGGAAAATTTAGAATGTGCTAAATATGTCAAAAATGTCAAAAATGATGGTTAGATTTTTGTGGTTGTAAAAGAGTTAGGAAAATTTAGAATGTGCTAAATATGTCAAAAATGTTTTTTTGTTCATAGAAATTTTTTTGTTCATAGAAAGTTTTTTGTTCATATACATGAAGTTTTTATATATGACTATGGATATATGAGCAATGATGATCCATGGATGTATGCATTGATATATATGAGAAACGATGTTCATAGAATATTTACCAAGTATATACGTATTTTTGTTCATAGCATTTTTTTCCATTTATATATGTATGTGGCTATAGATGGATATATATGAGAAATGATGATCCATGGAAGAGTTTTATATATGCAAAAGTTACATTTTTAGAGGAAAAACAAAAATAAGAAGAGGAAGAAAGGAGAAGAAGAGGAGAGGAAGAAGAGGAGAAATAAAAAAGAAGAGGAAAAAACAAGAAAAAGAAGAGGAGAAAAAGAAAGGAATAGAGGAGAAGAAGAAAAAATAGATATTCTATTTTTTCTTCTTCTCCTCTATTCATTTCTTCTTCTCCTCTTTTTTTTCTTCTTTTTTTCTTCGATCTTCTCCTCTATTCCTTTCTTCTTCTCCTCTTTTTATTTCTTCTTTTATTTCTTCAATCTTCTCCTCTATTAATATCTTCTTCTCCTCTTTTTATTTCTTCTTCGTCTTCTTATTTTTTATCGGATATGTCGTTGTCGATATACCCCGTGTCCCGATAACTTCAACACGAGGGGGGGGG
>NC_057796.1:18760804-18762073 GCF_018294505.1 Triticum aestivum
GATAAACGATGAAGATTATCCATGGTTACGGCGCAATAAGCAAATGACACAAGCGAAGAAAAAGTGAAGACTTTTTCCCGCAACTATTATGATGATACCAGGCCAACTTTGTAACACACGAGTATGATACCATTGTCCGTTTTGTACGCGAAGTGCATCTAGTTTTTGTCGTAACCCTCTCAACTTTCTTGCACATGCTATGTGGATGAAATGATGATACCATGCCAACTTTCAACCTTTTCAGAGTTCATTTGAAATGCTTTTCAATTTTAGGGTCTAATAGCTCAAAATAATTAGTAAATGCATGAAAAATGGTGCATGAAAAATAACAAATAAAATAAATAAGTAATTAGAAACAAAATAATATAAACTTTATTAAAATATATAAGTAGAAACAAAATAAAATAAACTTTAATAAAATTTATGAAACTAAAATTAACAAAGTATTTTCTGTTCAAAACATTATAAGAAACCTCTAGTATTATTGAAACTAAAATCATATAAAATTGATGCAACTAAAATTATCGAAGTATTGTCAGTTCAAAATCATTAAAAGCAAAAAGAACTTTCATAAAGAACTTTTTTGATAGAAACTTTAATAGCAAAAAGAATAATCATAAAGTAAAATCAACAAATAATTAGAAACAAAATAAAATAAAATAAATAAGTATTTTGTTGTAAGTAGAAACAAAATAAAATAAATAAAGCAAAAAAGAAAACAAAAAAACCGGGAAAAAAATAAAAAATGGCACCTACTGGGCCACGACGGCCTGAATACGACTACAAACCCATCCATGGGGCAGGATTCAGGCCCGCAGAAGGCCTAGCAGGCCCACAGGCATAGAAGTGCAAGATTAGGCCCAGAGGCCTGCAGTTCAGAGCAGTTCAATGGAGATGGCGGGGCAGGGCTTATAAACAGGTCCTGCCGCTCCTCGGCTAGCGAGGTGGGACTAAACATCCCACCGCACCATGGCTTTGGCAGGCGCAGGACATTGGTCCCGGTTGGTGCCACGAAGCGGGACCAATGCACACCTTTGGTACCGGTTGGTGGCACTAACCGGTACCAATGCCCCCCCTTTAGTCCCGGTTGGTGCCACCAACCGGGACCAAAGGCCGCCGCTTCCCGCCCTTTGGGCTGCTGAAAAGAGACCTGTGGTCCCGGTTGGTGGCACCAACCGGGACTAAAGGGGGGCATTGGTCCCGGTTGGTGCCACGAACCGGGACCAAATCTCTGGGTATATAACCAACACTTGTGAAAATTTTCATCTT
>NC_057796.1:18763111-18766174 GCF_018294505.1 Triticum aestivum
AGAAGAAAAAATAGATATTCTATTTTTTCTTCTTCTCCTCTATTCATTTCTTCTTCTCCTCTTTTTTTTCTTCTTTTTTTCTTCGATCTTCTCCTCTATTCCTTTCTTCTTCTCCTCTTTTTATTTCTTCTTTTATTTCTTCAATCTTCTCCTCTATTAATATCTTCTTCTCCTCTTTTTATTTCTTCTTCGTCTTCTTATTTTTTATCGGATATGTCGTTGTCGATATACCCCGTGTCCCGATAACTTCAACACGAGGGGGGGGGTTCGACCTACCCCCTCCCCGATAACATTATTTTCCCATGTATGTATGTCGTCGTTGTCGGTATAACCCCCTCCCGGATAACTTCGACCGGGATAACTTATACCACGGGAGCACCCCCCCGGCCCTCTCGCTCGATCAAAACTCTCGAGGATACCCAAACCCTAAAGAAAACGATGTCGGTCTCCTACCCCCTCCCGCCGCGCCCCTACACTTGAAGCGTTGCCGAGGCCACCCCAAACCCGGAATAAGCTAGGTCTACGTTTGCACTAATATATCCACCTGCTGTCATGTTTGTGTAATAATTGCCATGTTGTAATATTTGCAGAAACAATAGAGCACGGACGAGACGAGGAAGCAGAAGAGGTGTTGGGGGACATAATCTTAGCCGGAGGTGATATCTTGTCATATCTTAACGACAATGATGGTCTGGAAAAACATGGTGAAGAAGTAGGCTACGGTGATCAAAGAGTGGAGGAGGAAAGACATGATTATGATGGCTCCGGTGACCCAATGCTGGTGCAAGAAGGAGCCCGTGGTGACGGCTCCGGTGACCGAACAGAGTCCGGCCAGGTAAATATATTAGTTAAGCCTGCGCTGACTAGCTAATTGATGCATTCATTGTTTTGGTATGTACACATATTAATTAACTCTCATCTTTCTTCTTTTTTCTAGCCCTCCGGATCAAGCACAACTTCGGTAAAGAGACGAGGCCCAAAGAGAAAGTTGCGCTCGTATGAAAGGTTTGAGATCACAGCAATCGCGCGCGATGGCCAACCGATTGAACCCATCCGGACAAAGGAAGCATTTGCTGCTCAGTGCGGGGTTCTTGTTAGGGACAAGATCCCGATCAGCATCCACCAATGGTATAAGCCTAAGAAGGAAGACCCTGAGGAGTCTTATGTCAATGATATGCAGAAAGATGATCTTTGCACTGAGCTGAAGGCAAATTTCATCCTACCGCTAGAGGAGGATCCGGAGAAGCCAGTTAAAGAGCAATTAATCATGTCTCATGCTCTTAAGAAGATGGCAAACCTATTCAGGAGGTGGAAGAATGAGCTGAAAACGTTTGTCGACAAAGAAGAGACACCAGAATTCATCGGCCGGTATGAGAAGATAACAGATCACTGGCCCGCATTTGTGGCCCACAAGACATCGGAAAAGAGTAAGAAGATGTCAGCGACAAACAAGAAGAATGCTGCGAAGAAGAAGCTTCACAATCGCACGGGGTCAGGTGGCTACCTCAAAGCCCGGCCTAACTGGGCCGAGGCTGAGAATGATCTGCTTGATAAAGGGATCGAACTAGAGACAATGAACTGGCCAGACCGTTGCCGGACTTGGTTCTTCGGGGCTGGCAGAAAATTGGACCCTGTATTAGGGAGGTGCGTTTGGATGGACGAGCTTTTGAGAATACCAGTCAAGAGGCTTCAGCGCTATATCGATGCAGCGCAGCAAGGGACGTTCATTCCAGACAGAGAGAACGACGAGCTCACAATGGCCCTCGGGAATCCTGAGCACCCTGGACGGACACGAGGCACGCCAGGCTCCGTTCCGTGGAAGGCTGGTTTTCCGGACGTAGGCGGTTACAAAAGCCAGGAGAGGAGGAAAAAAGTGGAGCAGATCCAAATTCAGCAGCTGCACGAAAGGGTCCAAGCGCTAGAGGAACGAGACGCCAATCGACATGCCCAAACTACCCCCGAAGCTACCCCGCCATCTCAGCGGAGAAGCAGCGTGGCTTCCACCGAGCAGCTTTAGCCGGAGCATGTCTTGATGGCTCCTGCTAGCTACCCCGTGGATGCTATCACGGAGTCTCAACATTGCCACCTTATGACGCAATGGCAGAACTTCAAATTCAAGGCGGCTGTTGGCTCTGTTTTACCTCCTGAACCCGGCACAACCTACCACTGCCGGCCGATTCCAGAAGGATATGCTAGGGTGATGGTGGATGAAATAACGGAGGGATTTGAGGACCTCCGGCTTGACCACCCTACCGGTGAAGGGTAGACTAGGCTGGGTTCTGCTGTGAAGACTCCATGCCGATGGCGGAAGGAGCTCATCAACCTTCCGAACTGGACGCCTCCGGCGAGTAAGGGCACTCTGCCTCCTCCTCCGCCTCCTCCTCCGGCGAATGATCAGGGCACTCAGCCTCCTTCTCCGGCGCGTGGCGGCACTCCTCCTCCGCCTCCTCCTCCGGCGAGTGATCAGGGTACTCAGCCTCCTTCTCCGGCGCGTGGCGGCACTCCGCCTCCTCCTCCGGCGAGTGATCAGGGCACTCAGCCTCCTTCTCCGGTGCGTGGTGGCACTACGCCTCCTTCTCCGCCTGCGCCGGCGGGCCAGAGCAGCCAGCCTCCTCCTTCTCCGCCTCGTCAGCAAGGGCGGAAGCGACCTGCCGCCGCTCCGGCTGCTCCGGCGCGTCGTAGCCCTTCTCCTCCGCCTCGTAAGCAAGGAAAGAAGACAGCCGCAGCCGCTCCGTCTGCTCTGCCGGTGTCTAGCAGTACAGCCAGAGGCGGGATGCAATACAGATTCGGTCCCTCTCTGAAGACTCCAGAGAAGCTAGCATACGAGAGGACCGAGGAGGAAACCAGGAAGATCGTGCGAGCCGAAGTGACGAACTTCTTTGAAGGGGTGAAAGCAAATAAACATCTACCTCCGGAGGAGAAGGTAGATCCGGTGAAAGCGAAGCGCACTCTGGCTGCCCTCACAAAACCACCAAAGTCTCCGCCGAAAGGCAACTATGAGCGCATTATTGCAAAGACATTTGCCGAAGCGGAGCGGTCGGGAAGTACTGTCAGTGATCAAAG
>NC_057796.1:18766607-18782597 GCF_018294505.1 Triticum aestivum
AAAAAATTGCACAGCTCGGCGAACAAGCGAACCAATCGTGCCCCCCGCTCAAGGTGTCTAGTGACATCGTCGCTAATGATCCGAGGATGGTGCCCGGTTATAGCAATCTTGGAGATTACCTGCCCGACGATGTACATTATAATATCTTGGAGGTGGACGAACACAAATACCATTACAGGAAGCCTCTCGTCAAATATGAAAGATCTCTAACAACGATGATGCGAAGATTACATGATTGGTACATGAAAACATGCAGAGAGCCTGGGGGGAGGAATACTTTGACGATGAGAGTTAAACCGGAGCATGACCTCGTTGGAATTGAACTGTTGAATGTTCCATTTGAGGAGTTCTTCCAGTTTTTCAATCAAAAGGCCCTCGATAAATCAACGATCACTTGCTACTGTCTGTAAGTAGTACTACTTCTGTCATTAAGTCTCTCTATATAGGTCAGCTCTTTCATTGCATGTATTTATAATTGTCCTCACTATATTATGCGGATTGAAGATCGCTGAATTGAAGAAAAGACAAATCAGTGATATTGGGTTCATTAACACAAATCTCATATATGCAACTGAGGTTAAATATCATGCCGAAAATACCGAGGCCAACTTGCCACGATCGTTGGTAATAAATGAAAACAAAGATATAATACTCTTTCCTTACAACTTCAAGTGAGTGTTACTGTGTGCATATTCGGTTTCCCTTATTAGTCCAGGTTATAGTAATGTAATTGATGACTTATGCATGCGTGCACAGCTTCCACTATATTCTCCTAGAGATTAAGCTTGAGTAGGGAGTAGTAACCGTCTTAGACTCGAGACGAAAAGATCCCCAGGACTATGCGGACATGACTCAAATGCTCGAGAAGTAAGTTAAATCGATCATTATCCACCATATCAGCAACTTTGTTCATTTCCTGATATCAAGTAATTGTTTTCTTTGTCTGGCAGGGTTTGGAGAAAATTCACCAAAAAAGCTCCGGGACTGCCGAAGAAGCTGCAATTTAAACACTCGAAACTAAGTACTATAGTAGCATGTTCCGCGCATCTCCTAGTGATTCAAGCGCTAGTTTCATCAATACCATTTAGCATGCTTGCTTATTAGTTTGATTGACGTCTATTTCTTGTAAAGTGGTTGTGGCAGGAACCCGGGAATAATTACTGTGGATACTACGTTTGCGAGTCCATCCGCTACACGACCTGTGAGCGGGGCTACTCCGACGAACAATATGAAGTGCGTAAGCAATAATATTCACAATTTTATTTTATTGCCATCATTTGTGTTGAGTTTCATTTATTCATATATATATATATATATATATATATATATATATATATATATATATAGACCCCCTTCTTCAAATTAGATGTTTCGGAAGAGGGATGAACTCCTACCACCAGATCGTATGCGAGCAATTCAAGAGGAATTGGCGGCATTCTTCCTTGACCACGTGATCGCTGAAAACGGAGAATACTATGTGGACCCTGTGTTCTTACAATTTAATTAGGAGATTATATTGTAAAAGATAATTATTGTATATATGTAACCGGTAGTGTCGGATAGATATACGAGAACTTGTTGTTCGACCAATCTCTCGAAGAAGGAGAGGTGGTCGATATCACTTCTCTCTGTATGCATATGTTCATGACGATCTTTTGTTTCCTTCATTTGATTACTAGCTAGCATGTCTAGTCCTCTCCATACGTATATAGTACGTAGCGTCGACCAAGCACGGAGATAAGCGAGGACACTTCTCTCTATTAATTAGCTAGCTAACACAATATATGAAACACCTAAATTAACCCCCCAAAACCCCCAACCCACCCCCCCTTAAAAAAACCCCAGCCCCCGAAATGCTGACGCGTGGATGCCTATTGGTCCCGGTTAGTGCCACCAACCAGGACCAAAGGCCGTCCTGCCTGGGCTCGCCGCACTAGCCACGTGGAGGCCCATCTGTCCCGGTTCGTGTAGGAACCGGGACTAAAGGGTTAGGGCATTAGTAACGACCCTTTAGTCCCGGTTCAAAAACCGGGACAAAAGGCCCTTACCAACCGGGACAATAGGCCCTTTTTCTACTAGTGATGGGATAATCATCAGATGGGAGAAGCAAATGTCAAGGCACGGCTAGATCGAGCTTTTGCGAACGAGGAATTTCGGCAGCTTTTTCATCACATATGGGTTCGACATCTTCGTTCAGTTGAGTTTGACCATTGTTTTGTGATAGTAGAAATCAAAGAGGTACTATCAGATCGGCCTAGGGCCAAGAAACAATTCCGCTATGAAAATGTCTGGCAGACACATACAGATTATGACCGCCTAGTGGAGGAGACATGGCGGGGCATACCACAGACTCCGGGCCTCCAAGGCATTGCATCGGCGCTTGGTACTTTGCAGACAACCCTAGAGCCGTGGAGTTTGAAGGAATTTGGTTGTCTGGCACGTACTGTCAGACAACTCCAACAACGTCTGAACCGTGTTCGGTGTCAGGCTATAGGTACTGGGCCTTCGGATGAGGAGAAAAGTATTGTTAAAAAACTGAAGGAGGCCTTGCATCAAGAGGAGATCTGGACTCGGCAGCGTTCGAGAGTTCCGTGGCTCCGAGAGGGCGATCGCAACACATCATATTTCCAGGCGCAAGCAGCTCAGCGACAACGTATGAATAAGATCTCAGATCTTTGCCGAGCTGATGGCACGGTTTGCGCTAGTGGAGACGAGGATAAGGTGGAGGTACAGACCTTCTATCAGCAACTTTATGAATCACAGGGTTTTGCCGATCCCCTGCCGTTGTTATCACATGTGCCAGTCAAAGTGACACAAGCGATGAACATAGAACTATCCAAACCCTACACCCCGGAGGAAGTCAAAGTGGCATTGTTTCAAATGGCTCCTTCGAAGGCACCGGGTGTTGATGGTTTTACTGCAGGTTTTTATCAGCGTCATTGGGATCTACTTGGTAATGACGTAATAACCGCGGCAGTGCTTGATTTTCTCAATGGGGGGGAGCTGCCATCGGGACTGAATGACACTTCTATTACCCTCATCCCCAAGGTTAGACACCCCCAATCAATTTCGCAATACCGTCCAATTGCATTGTGTCCAGTTTTGTATAAGGTTGCTGCTAAGGCAATCACCAATCGCTTGAGATGCATTATGGATGAGGTTATAAGTGAAGAGCAAAGTGCTTTCATCCCCGGCCGCCTCATTACTGACTATGTGCTAGTTGCATATGAAAGTGTACATATGATGAGGCGGAGGAAGAAGGGCAAGAATTATTCATGCGCGGTCAAGCTCGATATGATGAAAGCATATGACCGCGTTGAGTGGCATTATCTCGAAGCAATACTAACTCGACTTGGCTTCTGTATGAGCTTTGTTAGATTGATAATGAAGTGAGTCTCCTCGGTGCGCTTCTCCGTGCATGTCAACGGTGAACTTTTACCATACTTCACACCATCCAGAGGTTTCCGACAAGGTGATCCAGTTTCACCATTTCTTTTTCTGCTATGTGCGGAAGGATTTTCCTCGCTGTTAAAATATTACAGTGGAGTAACCATAGATAGGGGTCTGAGGGTGAGTTATAGATCACCATGGGTCACACATTTATTATTTGTGGATGACAGTTTGATTTTCATCAATGCAAGTAATCCAAGTGCTCTCAGACTCAATGAGATTCTCAGGATTTATGGAGAGGCATCGGGCCAAAGTGTTAATCCTGATAAAAGTTCAGTATACTTCAGTACTAACACTCCTGATTCGTTGAGGCAGGTTCTGCAAGCAACTTTAAATATCCACGTGCAAGCATTCAGTGAGAAATACCTGGCGCTCCCTACTGCTGTGGGTCGGATTACCAACGGTACATTTGATCATATCAGCGAAAGAGCTCGTGGGAAAATACAAGGCTGGTCGGAAAAATTATTGGCGTGTGCAGGTCGAGCGACTCTTCTCAAATCTGTCGTTCAATCAATTCCTACTTATCCAATGAGTACATTCCTACTGACCAAGAAAGTTTGTAAGTCTTACTTCACCAATGGCCAAATATTTTTGGAGTAGCTCTCTTGACAAGAAATCATTGCATTGGGTGTCCTGGAAGGAGCTAGCTACACCCAAGTGTAAGGGCGGGATGGGGTTCAGAGACCCGCATCTTTTCAATCTTGCTATGCTGGGCAAACACGGATGGCGATTCCTCACCAACCCGAGTTCCCAATGTGCAAGAGTTCTGAAGGGTCGTTACTTCCCCGACACTGACTTCATGAATGCTACTATACCAAAGTCAGCGTCGGCCACATGGAGGGCGATCATGGCAGGGAGGGAAGCCCTTCGATCCGGACTGATCTTTCGAGTGGGCGATGGCTCCTCCATATCAACCTGGAACGATAAATGGATCCCAGGTACAATATCTATGTCTCCTATGTTTCGGCCTCAGCACAACTATTGAGCGTGTGTCTGAGCTTATTGATCCATCTAACTGGTCGTGGAGACAATAGCTTGTTCGCAATAATTTCATTGCGCCTGATGCTGAAGCAATATTGAACATCCCTATTCGGCAAGGAGGTGGTCATGATTTTCTTGTATGGGCATTTGAAAGATCGGGGAACTACACTGTGAAGTCGGCGTACCGTGCTCTCGTGACTCAGAAAGAGCGTGTTGCTTTAGAGGAAGGGACGGCTACCGGGACCTCAGAGGATGATACATAGATGTGGAAATCCCTATGGAAACTGAATGTCATTCCCAAGGTGAGAGTGTTCTGGTGGAGGGTTCTTTGTGGAATTCTTCCGGATGAAGCCACTCTGAACCATCGACATATTGCAGAGATTCGTCGATGCAAAGTTTGTTTGGCTATGGATGAAAATCTGGAGCATGCACTCATACACTGTTCACATGCAAAGTGCTTCCGGGAGGAAGCGGCTGCATGGTTTGGCCTCAGATTGCCTCATCTTCATCCAGACTCATGGGCGCGGGATATCACATGTGATCCTCGGTTTACAAACGATGACCGCGCCAAGATCACCACCATAATGTGGTCTATATGGCACTCCCGGAACCGGATCAAACACGGCGAAGAGGGAAGGAATCCTACGGCTACGATCAGGGCCACTAAGGAGGCAATCGCCCTTCTTCATCTACCACGGAGAGATGCGATGATTTTGCTGGGTTTCGGCTGGAGACCACCTGATGAAGGTGTTGTCAAGATCACCACGGATGTAGCCTTAAATTTGGCTGATGGCAGGGGTGGTGCGGGAGGGGTGGCTCGATCCTCTTCGACGCTCCTGGGAGCTTGGTGCAAACCATATTTGGGTATCTCTGATCCCTTGATTATGGAGGGTTTATCACTGCGAGATGGAGTTCGGTTCGCTTCTCTTCGAGGTTTTTCGCATGTGATAATGGAAACTGATTGCTTGGAGATGGTGACGCTTTGGACCACTCACCACAATTCTCATTCAATTGTGGCTCCTTTCTTAGTAGAGATAGGAGAGCTATGTAATAATTTACTTTGTTTGATATTCAGCATGTAAACAGGTCAGCTAACGTCCCGGCGCATCTTTGTGCAAAGCATGCTTGCACTCTGAATGTGACCGATAGCTGGCTTGAGGAGACTCCTAGCTTCTTGGTGACCAGCCTCTTGGCTGATTGTCCTGAGAATGCCTTCATAGGAATGAAAAGCTCTCTGTGTTTCCCCGGAAAAAAAGAGGCGTTGAGAGAGATATGTACGTCTAGGAAAATTTGAGGACAAAATAGGGAATGAGTACCGCTTGCGCTAGCCTTCAGGTTTTTTTACGTAGAAAAAATATGCCACGAAACACCACAAGCACAGCACTAGCCTGCAGGCTCCTTTTTTTAGGTTCGCGATAGGCTGCCGGAACTTGCAGAAAGTGATCGCTAGACAAAAGTGGGCTGGATAATTTGATGCCCAAGCAAGCCCAATGTGCGCCAGGTGCAACTTTTAGTACCACCTCACGGACGGAGTAGCAGCGCGGTGGGCAGAAGTCTATAAAAGGAGGGGTGGTTCCTGGTTCAGCTAATGTCTTCATACAGTGGAGATCTTTCGGTTATTTCGGTTTAACTTAAAACCGATCGGTTTCTAACCAGAAAACCGAAGGCTATGTGGTTTTTGAAATTGGAAACTGAAACTGAAACCAAAACCTGAAAAATCCGAAATTTGGTTTCGGTTTGGTTTTTTTGGTTCGGTTTTTGGTTTTCGGTTCGGTTTTGCACAGGCTGAGCTGGAAGCCCAGTATGATGGCCTCCCATGAAGAACACAAGACAAGAGACCACGCCTCAGAGTGGAACCCAGACAGAGTAGCTCGAAAATGCAGCAAAGGTGGTGGATCAGAAACAAGAAAGTACAATGTTCACGCACTATTTGGACCAATTTTATACTTTTCTCCACGGGCTCCTTAGATGTCTGAATACGAAGAAATTTTCCCCGTACATCCATACATCATGCATTTTAGTGTCATTCTTGACGAAAAAACAGTTTTTTAATGAATTTTTAGTTTTTTTAGTGTTCGTAAGTAAATGTTTGCAAAGGACATCTCCTTTGGTAGCTTACAAAGGTGCGTTCATAGAAAATTAGAAAAGAATAAATCATGCATTGAGTTAGTGTGTGTGTGTGTTGAAAACTGGAACTGATGCGTGTTTAATCGTATATAGATCACTATAATAAATCTATTATCAAATTAGTCTCAAACACCTCTCAACTTGGTTTTTAAAGTAGAACAGTGCATTTTGAAGACGAAACAAACATAGGGGAGAAATCTATTTCAAAATTGGACTCCAAAAACCTCTCAAGTTCGTTTATAAAGTCGAGCAATGCATTCCAATGATGAAACAAACATGCTGTGAGTAATCTATTAGATACTCATTCGTGAATCATAATATACGCTTCTCTTCGCCGGCAACGGTTGTTGCTTAGGTGTGCTCGTCATGTGGGTCCTTAATTAACATGATGTCTTCCTTATTGTCTACTAAAACAAGTTTTGTTTGGCATCAGTGCGCGAGAAGCGATGAAGGTGGCGCGCCTTCGGCTCGTTCCTGTGCATGTTGTCTATGGACCCAGATGTATTGGTGTTCTTAGTGCTACAATGACAGTTGACGGATAGATCAGAAGTTTTTCCCACACAAAAAAATACTATGCATGTTGTATTTGTTGACAAACTCTTTATGTCCATGCATATCATTTTGATCTACAACATAATATGGATCTCTTCTGTTCTTTTCTATTGGTAATCTGAACCACCTGTTTTATATTGGCTTATTAATATAGGATTTTTTAAAATATGCCAATATTCAATTAAAAATATGCTTAATGAGCCTTAATTATGCCCTATATATGGGCCGTGCGGCAACATTCAAAATCCATGGGATGTTAGCGTTATACTTGGATGCAAGTTATTGTTGGTGTTCTCTATTGTGTTGCCTTCACATTTCATGAATAGACCGAAAAAGTGCCTTACAAAACATATACTCTCTATGTAGTATTGGCAGATGAACCCTTTATGTCCATATATGTCATCTAGATCAAAAACATATTATGGATCTCAGTCGTTCTTTTCTATTAGTAATCTGAACCACTCATTTTCTATTGTATAAATGACATAATGTATTTTTATCAAAATCCCAATATTCACTCCGTAAATATCATTAATGAGCTTTAATTATAACCAATATATAAGATATGCCCCAATTGTCAAAATCCATGATTTTCGAGCCTATATAAGGACACAAGTAATTGCTCGCATTAATCATGGGTCCTATAGCCTAAATTCCACATGCTCCCCATGGCTTTAAATTCTGATGATCATGGCTATTCCTTGCTGAATGAGTTTGATATATCAGTAGGAACGAAACAGCTTCCTGCCCTTGATCGCCTATCGAAGTTCTAAGGAAGACGACTACCGAAGTCAACGGTATTTCCTCAAACCGTTCATCAAGTAATATTTATGCAGTTTTAGTCTAATTATCCCTTGATCTTCAACTTCAAAAGTTAGGCACGGATGCTCCATGACATGTGTGATGGAATGAGTAGATACATGTAGAAAGTAGTGTTTCATCGTTTTGCTTGAGAGATGGCTAGCATCTTGCTATAAGGTAAGCTAATCTTCCAAAGGTAAAATATAGGAGATAACATAGATCTGATAATATTCATAGATCTGACTGTATAATTGTACATATGATGCTATTATTTATGGTTAATATGATTTCCCACACATAGTACATTTTAATATCTCGCTTCTATAATTTGTAGGAGTAGTTGGTGCTCATTTTATTGTACGTAGGTCCTCCTTATCTAAATATACCACATATATGGAATCTTTAGATAGATCCAAGTGTATGTACTTTTTTAGAAATTTTTGAAGTAATCAGCCGAAGGTAATCATGAATATACTATCATGACGTCAAGAAAGTATGCCAACTCCTATGGACGAATTTAAATTATTTTTAAAGTGAAGTACCATCCGACTAATATGGGCACAGAAACCTAAATGTAGTTGGAGATGTAGTGTTTTGTATGACGTTTCCTTCTATGTGGTTTCATCACTTCTACATGTTTTTTATAATATTAGTTTACAGTTGCCTTTAACTCTATAGGGGAATAAACATTTTGTTTCATGACAACAGATCACTATGGACGGGGAGTGGCCGCAATACAACAGTGTTGTGCACAATGATCTTGACCCGTTCATGACAAGTGAACATAGCCACCTATTGCAGCACGACCATGGTGATGAGACATATGGTCTACTTGGAGCCACTGCCAACGTGGGAATGATTGATAATACCAACGTTGTTGCTGGAAACCAAGGAAACAACAACGTAGAAACCTACAGTGAGCAGAGGATGGAGACAAGGCGTACCAACTATCACCGTCTCCGCAGAGAACAGATCCAACAACTTGAAGCGTACTATAATTACTCAATCATTGTTTCTTACCTATCGAAGATGATGTTTACTAATGCATTTTCATTAACGTCATCTGTAGTGTCTTCCGGGAAATCCCTTATCCTGATGAGAAACTCCGGAAGAGCCTTAGTGAGAGGCTCGGCATGAGTGCCCAACAGGTCAAGTTCTGGTTCCAAAACCATCGCAGCAACAGTAAGGTAAATAATATTCTTCTCCATGCTGAATAACATGAGATGTCACCACATGGGTCAGCTAAGACATGCAATTATGCAGATTTTTGCGGTTAAATAGAATAAACTCCAATGAAAAAATTAGCATTATTTGTCACCTGAACTCACAATGCCACGGTGAGGCTTTTTGGCGCTCTCGCTCAATGGAGAGAGAATTTTAAAAATAATAGAAAATCCATTTTTTAGATTCAAAAATATCTGAAGATAAGGTCATAAGTAAGTATACAGATGTGTGTAAAACCTAATTTTGAAATACGTTTTGATGTGTGTTGTACGAAAAGTAATGTATGTTACTAGTGGAGAGTACATGTGCTAGACATACATTGTTTTGCTATTTTTGCGTAACCATCTTAAAAATGTATTTCACCACGTAACTTTACACAGAACTAGTATTCATCGATAGGTATGTGCATATTATTGTCATGCTTTTTTTTAATTCAAATAATATGATTTTTGAAATTTTAAAATTGAGACTAAATGAAGCTCGAGCTCCAATAGCAAATCCTACAATGTACTACGATGTTACCTTCGTGAACATGGGGTCATACTCTTATAATAACCGCTGAAATGATGCATTCGTGATATTAATAAATACAGGGCAAGACGCAAAGGCGGGAGACCACCACTCTTCAGTTAGAGAACAAGATGCTAAAATCTGACAGGCAAGCCATCTTGTCGGCTATGGAAAATAGCACTTGCCTCAAATGCAGAGGGGCGGTGGTTCAAACTCAGGACACCACAGAGCGCCAACGCTTGTTCAAGGAGAATATGAAGCTCAAGGAGGAACTTAGGCTTGCCGCCACCCATCTTAAAGAGGGTCTCCAACAAAATGGAATGTGGCCCCGATTGACCCGCAACTAACCACACTGTCTTGGGTCGTTTCCAACGTTATCCTGTCGCATGAACGCTAGTTTTGCTGGATTCCTAGGCATGCAAATAATGCATCATGTTGTGTGTGTATGTGGACGACTTGGATGCTTGTTTATTTCTTTTGTAGGCTGTCATGGTTGCTTCGTGGGATGGCATGAGATCTAGCAATCGTGGCAACAATGTATGGGTTGTGGAGTGAGTGGTTTTGGGATAGCATTGCCGTGAAGCTCAGTCCAATGCCCATCTTTTTATCTTCGAGTTTGTATCCAAACAGATCAAGTAGAGTCAAAATAATTAAAAAGGAGAAGAAGAATAATCAAAGCAGCGTATTGAATGTCACGCCATAATTTTCTATGTCTTCTAACATTTCTTCACGCAAGTATTTCATTTATTGAGATACCTTTGTCAATGATCCTTTTTGGTAACGAAAAATGATATCTGTGCATTGATCACGTTCCGGAGCCATTGGGGATGTGGATCGCAATAGTCATCTACCTCACAAACTCCCCGTTATATGCACCTGTCGAGTCATGCTCGGAGCAGGATCAAGAGGACCCGTAGTGAGCTACAGGTAGTGCAATATTTTGTGAAGGAGTCCATGGGATCTTATCTAGTTTCGGATGGTCATATTGAATGTGTATACACACATTGCCAATAAAATTACACTTTGGACATATGTAGAAAGGTTAACACTAAGTTCAAAATTCTGATACTTAGCTTTGCTTATCTTACTGCAGCTGTCGACGAATGTAGTAACGACAACCCTTGTCCTTTGGGATGCACTTGTCAGAGTAGCATTGGAGGATACCAGTGTGCTTGCTGAGCAGAAAAAAAACTGCAAGTCAATACTTGCAGCCCAGATATTGTCTTGATACTAGGTAACACAAAGGGAAATGAGATTTTATCTATCCCTCGACCTTCAAGTAAATTGAGATTTGCTTTTGTCTAATGTTTAAATAAATTTCATTGTCGTACCTCGTAATTGTCCTAGATGAGTTCTGAGATTTTACCACATAAGAAATAAGCCATACCGTGTGAGTTATCTGCCTAAACAAGTAATCATGTACATGCAATGCACGTAGATATTAGACAAGATAATAATTGCATTAGTCAATAGTATTGGGTAGATATTAACTGCACATTGATATTAGCCGGGATATAATTACTTGATTGGCACTAACACCGATATTAGCTTGTCTATTATTAGAGGATTATGGTGTAAAACATGTTTAGCGCTAAACACGGAGGCAATAAAGACAATTGGATAGACCAGGTTGAACGCTTGAATTAGTTTGATATCCACAACTTTCCCTTTTTGTATTGGTATAGATGATGCAAGAACGAAATGTATGGCTTGCAGCAGAGCTAATTTCCATGAAATTAACGCAATCTACCCTTTCTTTTCTTACGTGACAAAACAACATATATAGCTATTCTGTTACCCTACTTGAACTGATGGTTTCAGGCGGTTGTACTGATGATTTTCATCTAGTCGAACTGATCGTCTTTCCGTCGGAATGAGGCGCGTAATATATCATTGGAAAGCTCTTGACATCTACATTATAAATATATAGGAATTTTTTTTGCAAAATCATCAAGGTTTAAGAGCAATTTTGAAAAAAAACATTTTTTTCAAAACCGAAAACGAGAATCGTATATTGGACTCAATTTTCAAACGGTTAGCAAATAGGATGGCGTTGGAAAGCTAGTAAAAATCCACATCTTCCATATATCTACTGTTTTTCCAAATTATATAGAATTTAAAAGTAATTTAAAAAACTGTGAAATTTTGAGCGAAACGTATTTTCGTGAATTTTAGCAAACGGTTTGTCAAATTTGATTTTGAACGTGATTTCTTTAAAATTTTGTCGAAATGGGGCAAATAATATACTGTTGGATAGCTACCGAAAATGCGAAACTTAGTCGTGTTCAACGTTTTCTCAATCACTTTTATAAGAACAAATCTTTCAATCTCTCACGTATATATATCCAAAGAGAAAAAAAAACTCACATATCAATGACCTAACTCTTTCAATCTCTCATGTATGTCTCTCTCAAACTCCCACATCCCTCTAAAACTCTCACAGAAAAATCTGGCCAGATCCATGGAACAAATCTGTCACGTATATCTCTCAAACTCTCACGTCCCTCTCAAACTCTTACAGAGAAAATCTCCCCAGATCCATCGATGTTGCACGTGCATTGTCCAGCGCCCCCTCTCGATGTGGTCCTCAACCTCAGGTTCCAGCGGCCAGCGGCGCGTGATGAGATGGAAGGAAGAATGCGCTACATGGATGTATATCTCTCAGGTAGTCAAGCCCTGATCTCTCCCGTTGACATGAGCATGAACTTATGGCCCTGGCATGTGTCAGTTCTAGAAACCAATTTGTGTTTGGGTCTGATTGAGCTCATAGATAAAAATAGCCCGCGAAATAGCCGCGATAGCTGCGCTATAGCTGCCCGGGAGCCTCGCCGCTACGCTATGGCTGCTGCCGCGAAATCCTTCACATATCCTTATAAATGGCTCGACAATCAACAAATCCCTCCAGAATCATCTCCCCCACCCGAAAAATTTCCGCTATTTGCCGCGATTGCCCGCTATGGCGGCCGCTATAGCTGCTGGGAGAGGCCGCCGCGAAATCATTTCTCCCGCGATTTTAATCTATGATTGAGCTACAAGTTGCTAGATTTTCCTTTTCATCTCTCACTATACTTGGTTGATCATATCAATGGTGATCCCGGTTCACATGATTTTGTTTCCTTATACTAATATATGATAAGATTAGTTCCATCAACAGAGATTCCTGACGTCATATGCCTCTCATCCTTAACTGGATATGCTTTCTCTATCCCTGGAAAGAAAATAAACTCCAAGATTGATTCGCGTGTCAAGCTTCTCGCAGAAGACTTCATCAAGCTTCAAGTTCAACCATGCCCCATGCTGCCAGCCCGTTCCATGCAAGCAGTAGCAGCAGAAAGGGAGGAGCTTCACCATCCACACCTTCGATGAGGACGAATTAATCACCAGCTATGAGACCCCTCTCAACTGCTACGTTACTCCTCTCAACACAACAGAATATGTTTTTGAAATTGAAAGCAATAAAGAGATTGAACTCAATGATTCTATTGCTTGAGGTGCTCTCTTATACAGGTTTACAGGAGCACCAGGCCATGCAACTATGTCCGTCTCCTTGACGTGCAAACAACGCCAGGCTGACGAACCAGATCTTCCTGCCGACGGGCGCCTTTGTGGTGCAGATCGTGGCATGGCCTCATGGGTAAGATGGACTGGCAGCGGACAACTTCTACATACGGGTAGCCGGTGCGCGACATTCGTCTCTGGTATGTGGAGTACCATGTGTTGAGAAGTTTTGGTAATCGATTGGATTTCGTTTGTTTGTACGCCCGCTGCATACATATACATACAATCCAAACTATTAACAAGAGAAAGAATTATTATTTTCTAAATTCAGATTAGCAAGCATGAACTGATGTACTACGGATTCTCTACACTTGTCTGATAGACATTGTACCAAACAAGAGTTAGAAATTTCTGACATAGCATATTGTGTGTTTTATTGTTCAGTTAAACACAGGACATTAACCAAGGGCAGCATGTTTTATATTGAAGAAACAACGTGAAAATTATATTTTGTGGGGTTCTCAGATTTTCCAGCAGGTGCATTTAATAGCTTTGAGATATCGCAGGTTGCAATCTTATTTGTAATTGCACAGCTAATACATCAGTCTAACATGCACTAAGCCCCTGTCCTTTTGGATGTTCCAAATATCACTACTACATCTATCCATGGGACCCACTCGCTATCTGTAGGAGGTATTGTGTGAACAAAACAACCACTGTTATGCTCAAGACACTCCACATCCATATTTCAAACTGGGAGTACGTAAGGAAATGTATTAGCAGTTTTCAATCAGACCATGCTAAGGATATGGCGATGCATTATTCTTCACCAGTGAGGGGCCAATCAAGCTGCAACCCTTAATAAGACTGCACCTATATGTGCTACTAATATATCTCTTTCCAATGTGTCATTAATTTCTGCCCCCATTATAATATAGGTCACCATATATGTGCGACGGGGTCGGTAAAGCTGTAAATCTCGCTACCCCATGGACAAGGATAAAAATAGAACAAGGTGAGTATCGCTTCTTGATATGGTGCGTGTTAGTACTTCATATTGGATAGTAATTTTTCGTGTTTTAGTAAGTCTGATTTGACTGTGTATTAAATAAGGAATTATCTGTACAAGAATTTCTCGGCTTGATTCTTTTAACAATGCATGCCTACAACTATCATTTATCAATAGCTGTAGCAAGCCAATGATCACCCAATGCACAAGATTTTTGTTTGCATTTGTATTATGGACAGCTGTAGATTCATGATTGGAATGGCCGAGTGCTCATAAAATGTCCCTTTTTAAGTTTTAACCAAGCCAGCACGGTTCGTCTGTTCAATAACAATGCAAAATATTGCTATCTAATCCATACGGCAATAAAAGTAAATTTGTCACCTAAGACTATCGTCTATGTAGTACATATATCTATCTTTTAAATTTATACATATTACAACATGTGATATATGTAAGGTTCTTCGCTATTCAAAAAATGCTTTTCCGATGCTCTGGTTTTCTTCAAATTCCAAACCTATCAAGTCGTGGCGTTTGTTGAATCCCAAATTATTGGTTGTGTACTGCTTGATTGTTTCATTCACACCATTCCATCGTAAGTGTCAAGCGGACCAGATATCTGAGAATACTGTTCTTAATACGCTCACAAGAATGAACTATTTTATGGGAGAAATATTCATAGCAGTAGGGAAAATTTATAATTAGCTTAGCAGGCCATAGTTCATGCAATTTAACATTTTCCTACGGGACTATAGTCGGTACAAATGCTAACATTTTGAGACAATACATGTATAGATGTCCTAGCATATACATATACAGACTAGACCTAACAAGTAAGGCAACTCTTTATACTTTTGAAATGAGATAAATAATAAATTCAAACTTCCTTATATATTATAAAGGAGAGTAAAATCGTATATAGAATTAAAGTGCACACTTAGTATTTTTGGTGACATCTTATAACTATTGTATTCTCACCCAACTAACTCATTAGTGGAAATGAATTCTCCTATGAATCCCCAATTTCCGAATCCTTTAGAACTTTTAAAGGGACGACCAATATAACTTTACACAGAAAATAGTTATATGTTATATAGATTATCATGTAAAAGTATTAAGTAACTAGGCCGTGCGAATGCACGGGTTGGCGACTAGTACAACTAGTACTTGACAGTGTCACTAGTAGAAAACAGGGCTTAGGTCACAGGACAGTTTTCACATTAGCCCCGGTTCAGTCACGAACCGGGACTAATGTGAGCATTGGTCCCGGTTCGTGAGCCCGGGGGGCCGGCCGGGGCCTCGTGGGCATTGGTCCCGGTTCGTATGGACCCTTTGGTCCCGGTTGGTGGTACAAACCGGGACCAATGGTCCACGCTCCTGGCCCACCACCCTTTAGTCCCGATTCATACCACAAACCGGGACTAAAGGGCTGGTCTTAGTCCCGGTTCATACCACAAACCGGGACTAAAGGGCTGGTCCTAGTTGCGGCCAGTGTTTAGTCCCACCTCGCCAAACGAACGGCGCTCACACCAGTTTATAAGCCCGTCCCTCTCTGCCTTTTAAAGTGAAAATAGATGCCCTTATACAGGGAATTTGACCTAAATTCACAGTAAATTTCATAGAAATTTATTATGAATTTAGGTTGAATTTTCTCTATAAGCGCATCTATTTTCATTTTTTTATATTTATAAAATAAATAAACCTTAATAAAATAAATAAAACTAAATAAACCTTAATAAAATAAAATAAAATAAACTATAGTAACTACAATAAATAACCCTTAATTAATTAAGTAAAAATAGCAGCAAGTAAAATAAATAAAAATAGCAGCAGTAAAATAA
>NC_057796.1:18783341-18784097 GCF_018294505.1 Triticum aestivum
GTTTTCAAAAATGAAATCCCTTTGTAACAGACGAGTTTCCTGATGAAATCCTGATACTTTGAAAGAGATTGTCCGTTTTGTACACGGAGTGCATCCAGTTTTTGCCGTAACCCTCTCAACTTTCTTGCACATGCTATCTGGATGAAATGATGATATCATGCCAACTTTCAACCTTTTCAGAGTTTATTTGAAATGCTTTTCAATTTTAGGGTCTTATAGCTCAAAATAATTAGTAAATGCATGAAAAATAACAAATGAAGTCAGAAAGGATTGACAAATGATGATGTGGCTTTGAAGGGTGCATTTTGAACACACAAAAAGTCAGGAGTTCAAATAAGTTTTCAAAAATGAAATCCCTTTGTAACAGACGAGTTTCCGGATGAAATTTAAACTATTCAAATTTGGAAACTAATGGATTAACAGAAAGTTTATAATTATTCTGAGCTAAAAGCAAAAAGAATAAAAAAATAAAGCAAAAATCAAAAGAAAATAAATAATTCAAAAAACAAAAAAATACTGGAAAAATAAAAAATGCCGCCTAATGGGCCACACAGCGTGCATACGACTAGAAACCCATCTGCACATGGGCCAGGATGCAGGCCCGCAGGCCCAATAGGCCCAACATGGCAATGACAAAGGTAGGCATGTATAATGCCTGCATATTAGAGAGGAGCTCAGCACCTGAGCTGCAGCGCAGCTTATAAACAGGTGCTGAGCTCTCTCAGCTAACGAGGTGGGACTAAACTTCCCACCGCA
>NC_057796.1:18785042-18785391 GCF_018294505.1 Triticum aestivum
CGCGCCAGCACATTAGTCGCAGTTGGCGGCTCCAACCGGAACCAATGCTCCCCTTTGGTCCCGGTTGGTGCTACCAACCGGGACCAAAGCTCTCTGCTTCCCGCCCTTTGTGCTGGTGAAAAGAGGCCTTTAGTCCCGGTTGGTGGCACCAACCGGGACCAAAGGGTGGGTATTGGTTCCGGTTGGAGCCACCAACCGGGACCAAAGCCTTTGCTATATAAGTAGCACTTTGGAAATTTTCTGATTTCCATCGCCAGTCCCCCCGCCCGACGACGCCGCGAGCTCGATCTACGCCGCCAGGCTGCCCCGTCGTCGTCGCCGTCGCCCGTGCCCCCAAGCCCACGCCATC
>NC_057796.1:18787199-18791572 GCF_018294505.1 Triticum aestivum
GTCGCAGCCCTCCGCCCCCGGCCCGCCGCGGTCGCCGTCGCCCTCCGCCACCCTGTGAGCGCCGCCCCGATCCCCTCCTCCTCCTCCCCGTAATGGTCGCCGCCGCTGCCGCCGCGCCCCCTAGCAATAGCAGTTAGATTTCTAATTTAGTTGTATTAATTTGTAATTTAGTTGTTGTAATTTAGATGTATTAATTTAGATGTGTAGTTAGATGTGTAGTTAGATTTGTAATTTAGTTGTATTAATTTGGATGTGTAGTTAGATTTGTAATTTAGTTGTATTAATTTGTAATTTAGTTGTTGTAATTTAGATGTATTAATTTAGATGTGTAGTTTAGATTTTTCATATTTAGAAGTCATTTATGTATGTTCATATTTAGAAGAAAAAGAAGGAGAGAAAAAAGGAAAATAAGAAGAGGAAGAAGGAGAAGAAGAAGAAGAAGAATAAGAAGAAGAGGAGAGGAAGTAGAGGAGAAATAAATAAGAAGATGAAAAAGAAGAAAAAAAAAGAGTAGAAGAAGAAATAGAGGAGAAGAAGAAGAAATAGAATAATATATTATTCTATTTTTTCTTCTTCTCCTCTATTCCATCTTCTTCTCCTCTTTTTCTCTTTTTTTTCTTCGATCTCCTCCTCTATTCCTTTCTTCTTCTCCTTTTTTTTCGTCTTCTTCCTCTTCTTATTTTTTATCGGGTATATCGTTGTCGATATATGTACCCCCCTCCCCGATAACTTTTAGTAAGTACTACTTAGAAAGTGTTTAATAGAATTAGTTAGAAAAATAATAGAACTAGTTAAACTAGCTAGTTTATTTGTAGTAAGTACTACTTTATTCTATTTATAGTAAGGAAATTAATAGAACTAGTTTGTTTTTTTAGTTAAAGCAATTATTCCCGCATCGACGTCGATGATGCCTATCCCGCATCCTTGTCTTCGACTCGGCGGAGGAGGCCGGCTTGATCAGAGGGGCCATGTCCGGGACTGGGTTCCGCCGGGCTGGTTTTGGGAGGTGCTACCTTCCGGTGGGCATAGGTTGGTGAGGAACCAGCCCGTCGTTGACCCGATCCTTGTTTGGTGGCGCTCGCGTGGGCCAGTGACGGTGCCGAGGCTTCCGGACACCGCGGAGGAGGTACGTCACCGTGTCAGCGAGGAGGACCAGCACGTCCGTCACTACATGCACTACAGGAAACAGCTATTTTGCCGTCTGCCACGGCGGACGGCAAAGGCTCGAACGGCGGACGGCAAAGGCCTTTGCCGTCAGCTGCGGACGGCAAAAGGCTCTAGCAAAGTAGGCTACGGTAAACAGGTCCTTTGCCGTCTGCTTTTTATGGCGGACGGCACAGAGTCCTTTGCCTACAGCGGCGGACGGCAAAGAGGGCGGACGGCAAAAATACTGGACGTCCGCCAGCGTTAGTCCGTTAGGCGGCTAACGGCGGCCTTTGCCGTCCGCCAGCGGACGGCAAATTTGAGCGCCTCTTTGCCGTCCGCCAGTTGACGTCAGCAATGCGTCAGCGCCCGTTGTTGTTTGCCGTCTGCCACGGCGGACGGCAAAGGCAAAGTCTTTGCCGTCAGCTTAGCTTTGTCGTCCGCCACGGTAGGCAAATTTGCCAAATGGTCCATCTCTCAGGAAGCATAGGTGGGCGCCACGTGCCCCCTTTGCCGTCTGCCACCGATGGCAAAGGTGTCTTTGCCGTCCGCGGCAGACGGCAAAGAGCTCGCACTGCCTCTTTTTATTCTGTTTTTCTTATATCCAACAATTATCACAGGAAATATATCACAGCAAATATATCACAGGAGCCAGCACATATATATCCAACATAATAAATATCCAGCACATATATATCCATACATACATAGTAGGTTGCACATAGTTCCATCGATCCATACATATTACAATATGCAAAGTTTCATCATAGCATTCTAGTTTCATCATAGCAAGCGAGCAGTATACAAGAAGTGCATCAAAGGAAAAAAACAAGCAATCCATCATAGAAAGCTGGCTTCCGTGAAGTGAACGAAACCTGCAAAATGACAAATAAGAAAGTTAGAAAAAGAAGACTAGAAGAAGAATTAGACTAGAAGAAAAAGAATAGAAGAAGAAGAAGAAGACTAGAAGAAGAAGTATATGCCATTTATTAGCTAACTTAGGTGAACTGGATCATTTATGAGCTAAATTAGTTGAAATGGATCGTTTATGAGCTAACTTAGGTGAAATGGATCGTTTAATAGCTAACCTAGGTGAAATGGATCGTTTATGAGCTATCTTAGGTGAAATGGATCGTTTATGAGCTAAGTTAGGTGAAATGGATCATTTATGAGCTAACCTAGGTGAAATGGATCGTTTATGAGCTAACCTAGGTGAAATGGGTCGTTTATGAGCTAACCTAGGTGAAATAGGTCGTTTATGAGCTAACCTAGGTGAAATGGGTCGTTTATGAGGTAACCTAGGTGAAATGGGTCGTTTATGAGTTAACCTAGGTGAAATGGGTCGTTTATGAGTTAACCTATGTGAAATGGGTCGTTTATGAGCTAATTATGCAATTCTTGACATAAGTTAGCTAAGTACATATCGTTTTAGAGCTAACTTAGGTAAAATGGATGGTTTATGAGGTCAGTAAGCTTATTAAGTCATTTTGGAGGAAAAGAAGCTAACTCTAGGTCATTATGGTAAGCATATTGGAGGAAATAAAGCTAAGTCTAGGTCTTTATGCATTTGTTAAGCAAAACACTAGAGAAACTTACCGTGATCAGGGAGGTGTAGGAGCGGGGTGGCTAGTGCCGCTACCTGGAGAAGGATCGTGCGATGCATTTCTGGAGTTAAGCTGCACCAAAGATCATTTCCAATGTCTCGTTAGCATTATGACACTCAAATGTTAAGACTAGCAAGTAATGTCCATTCAAATTAAACTCACCGTGCTCCCAGGAGCAATCACTGGCATCGGCGGAGCGGGCTGACCGGACTTCTCTCACACAGACAGCACATTTGGTTTTTAGAACAGAGTCATACTAGTTAGTAATGAGACTCAAATGTTAAGACTAGCAAGTAATCTGCAGAAGAAACATACCACAAGGAGCTCGTACATGGCCCTTGCCTGCATGTCATTCCGTGCCCTCTCCTCCTCCATCATCTTTCTCGTCCTCTCCTCCATCTCCCGCTGCCTCTCCGCCGCCTCCGCCAGAAGTTTCTCCGTTCTATCTCTCTCAGTCTGTATAGCAGCCTGCAACACCACTCACATGACCATTTGTAATCATTGATGGAAGCGCACACAATGTAATGGAGAAAGATAACTGAGTACGTATCACTAGCCTTGATGGCGAGTTGCACTGGCCGTTCATGAGGCCTTATCTCAGGAGCAGAGCTCGACTGGCGCGCCTTGATCTCCGGGAGAGTGCTAGGACAACGGATAAGTCCATCTCCAATGGCTATGGAGCCATGGGACCTCCCGCCACCAGATATCATCACCAGCTCTGGATCAATGGGACCCTGGCTCGGGTTAAAGTCCTCCCCTTTCCTCTACTTCCCCTCATCTCTATATCTCACGAGCTTGTTGTGGGAGGAGATGTTGGTGAAGTTGTTTGCATCATCGAGGTCAGACTGAGAGAAAGCCTTGACTTTCTTGAAAGAGCCAGTGTGGGCCATGGCATACAGGTCGTACACCTCTGGCACCTTATCCGCCTTATTGTAGCGTGCCTGAAAGAGAGAAACAATGAAAATTAGTAATTAAAGGGCTCAAGCTATCATGATGAATGAATTGCATGAATCATGAAGCAAACCACATACCCAGTTGCGCCTGAACTGATATAAGTTGGAGCTGCCTTGATGGTGTGGCACACCCTCCATTTGGGCACGTCTGTCCTTGGCCTCGTTGTGGAGGGCTAGCCATTCTTTTGAGCACCACTCATCGACCAACACCTCCCAACAATCCATCCGATCCGCACACCATCTCGGAGGCGCCTAAGTTAGCAAATAAAAACTTGAGCGCTACGGCTAAGAATTACTAAATGAAGGAACTTAAGTAGAAGGCCTTAAGAATTACCTTCATGTACTGCTCCTTACTCAGGAACTTATCGCGGCACGCCGGCTTGGTCTTCTTGATACCACGCAAGGCGTAGTAGTCTCGAACAGCCTGCACCCGAGCCTCGTGCCGTAAGTTCTGGAGTAGGCGCTTGCAGACGTTCTGGATAACATTTGCCGCGTCCTCCTCGTATCCCTCCTCACACCTGTAGAATGTCTGCAATCAAATGAGACAATATTGATTAGTACAATTAATAACTAGCTAGTTGAAGATTTTGAAATGTGTAAAGGAGAAATTACCCAGAACGTCCTGATCACCATGTCTGCCCTCGTGTCGCACACGACACCGTCGATAATGACA
>NC_057796.1:18791582-18792057 GCF_018294505.1 Triticum aestivum
TGTCGGCCGTGGGTGGTTTTTTTAGGGGGGGTGGGGGTTGTTTGTAGTTGCACCTGTACCCCCCTAGTTGTGTGCCCGTACTCTTGTTGGGTCCTATTCGTGGCCCCCAACTGCAAGTTGACCATCAACTCACAACTACGGGGATGTGTGTTGGGTGTGTGTGTGTCGAGGGTCCCCAATTGCATGTCGGTAACCGACTTGCAACTAGGAGTGTTGTGTGTGTTTGTCTATTTGTCAAGGGGTCCCTAGTTGCATGTCAAGCATCGACTCGCAACTAGGGCCCAAGTTGCATGTCAATAATTGACTCGCAACTGGGGTGTGTGTGTGTGTGTGTTATTTTTATGAAAGTGTCCCCAGTTGAATGTCAACCATTGACTCGCAACTAGGTGTGTGCGTGTGTGTATTTGTGGAGAACCCCCAGTTGCAAGTTGACCATCGACTCGCAACTAGGGGGTACATGTGTGTGTGTGTGTGT
>NC_057796.1:18792067-18794162 GCF_018294505.1 Triticum aestivum
ACCAGCACCGCCGGGATCATGACGGCCGTGCCCAGCGCCAGGATGTAGTGCTGGAAGCGCGGTATGATGGCCTCCCATGAAGAACACAAGACAAGAGACCACGCCTCAGAGTGGAACCCAGACAGAGTAGCTCGAAATTGCAGCAAAGCTGGTGGATCAGAAACAAGGTTGGACGGACGGACTGGCAACCTATATATTTGAGAATCGGATTCAAAGTTGGCAATCTATATATCTGGAAAGAAAGGTAACACAGCAAGAATGCTTGATTATGTAAAATTTTTGCAACAGAAGCTACTATTGGAACTCATGTACACTGTACAAGTTCGGTTCTGAAAATAAAATTAACAGTACAAGAAATAAATAATGAGAGTGCAGCTCTTGAAAATGCTGTGATAATTCAATGCTAGGGTAGCAAAAAAATAAAACATTACACAGCATCGACGACTAATGGTAGTACAAAATGGTTCTTTTTTGCACATTTTTTCTGGGTTAAGTTCCTATGGCCAGTAGCTATCAAGGATTCAAGTGAACTCTCGGTAAAAGTAATTTTGTACTCCTGATGTAGAAATACCTGGACTTACTGTCACATGTGTTCTTTGTCATCAAGAACACAACAACGTTTCTCTATGCTACTCTCTCTAAGCTACTGAATGCCAATACAGAATTTTGTTTTTTGAGTAACACATTCATCAAAATATTACTGCCTACGAGATGAGAGATGATATGAGAGAGCAATATTACTGCCTACAAGAGAGAGGTTCTTCCTTCTTCCCTCAGGTCTGAAGCAAGAGCAGCAATAGTTCAATTCAAAATAAAATGGCAGTTCGAATGTAGGGCATGAAAATCTTCACTGCCGGGAGATGGAGAGGAAAGATTTCGAGCAGGGCGTACCTCACGATGACTGGGAAGGAGTCGCGGGCGAAAGTAGGCATTGCGACAGTGAACGGCCTCCGGCGGCGGTGTTGGACTGCTGGACGCAGCGGTGTCGGACCACCCACCTAAATACTTTTACGGTTTTGCTAAAACTCATTCAGCTGAGAAATTGTTTGGTCTCATTCACTTTGTCTGCCGTCAGATCTAATCAAGCTGTGATTTGTTTTTTGTCGATGTGGTGAGCTTCGTAGCTACACGGCACGGACCGTGAGTTGTTGGGCTAGCGGCCCATTATCTCTTTTTATGTCGCAGCTATTTTCGCTGATAATTAGCACTTGTCAAAAAAGAAAAAGAGGTGAACTTGTCGTAGGTTTGTAAGGGTCGCTAGCTGTGGGTTACCTTGTCGCTCGTATGGGCCCTTTTCGGCCGTTTTCTTTTTTCTTTTTGCCGGGCCAAGCTGTGTTTTTACGAGCCTTTTCATTGACTGTTGGGATGGTTTGTCACTTGTGGCAATTTCCTCCATTGTAGCAGACCATTGTAGTCTAAAAAAAGCAGACCAATGTTTTGTTCCCTAAAAATATAGACTAATGTTTGCAATAAGTTTTATTTTCAGACAATAGTGTTTTTGTAATAAGTAAATTAATGTTGCATAATTGGCTTTTTGTTGCGTCCATGTTGTTTTTTCTCAACGCAATGTTTTGTTTGACCATGTATATTGTTTTCTCAATGCAATGTTTTGTATGTGTTAATTGACAATGTTTTTTGCATGTGTTTGTTTTGTTTGACCATGTATAATTTGTGTAATTGTTTTTTACAGGAAATTTGTTTTATAATTTTTTTGTACAAGAACTTGACACTTCAAAGGTGCAGAACCCCTTTCCCATTTTGCCGCTGATTTTTTGTTGTCTAGGCCGTTTTTTTCTCAATACAATGTTTTTTTTCGCTCTTTCATATTCTTATGTTTTCTTCTATTCGAGAGAAAGAGGGAGTGGTGATACGAAAGGGTCCGACTTTTTAATTATTTTCTATTTGTTTTTATAGTTTTACTATTACTCATACGGCTTGTCCTCTGTGTGTAACTGCACGAGTTGTCAAATTATGTGTAATCAAAAAGAGCCGTGGCATAAATTTTCTAATGTTCAACAAATTAATTTTATAGTTAAAATTTTGCTTTCATTATTATTATTTCTGGAAGGGTGTTTATTATTTAGGGGTGCAGGTG
>NC_057796.1:18796923-18804697 GCF_018294505.1 Triticum aestivum
AAGTTGACGATCAACTCGCAACTAGGGGATGTGTGTGTGTTGAGGGTCCCCAATTGCATGTTGATAACCGGCTTGCACTAGAGGTGTGTGTGTGTGTGTGTCTTTTTCTCAAGGGGTCCCCAGTTGCATGTCAAGCATCGACTCACAACTAGGGGGGTGTGTGTTTGTTGAGGACCCCCAGTTGCAAGTTGCCCATCGACTCGCAACTAGGGGTGTATGTGTGTGTGTTTTTGTTGGGGGTCCCCAATTGCAAGTTGCCCATCGACTCGAAACTAGAGGGGTGTGTGTTTGTTGACAAGAGTTGACAAAAACCGGGCACATGCAACTGGGGACCCCTTGAGAAAACGCCCGAAGTCATCATACTCAGTCGTACAACTGCAACTCATCATACTCAGGCGCAACTGCGAGAGGTATGAAGCGCCCGCAACTGAATTGGGAGAGGGTTGTCGGTGGTTATCGACGGTTTTATCTTAGCATCACATAGGTGTGGTTTCTATCATTTCCCTTGACGGTGGGTGCATACAAGCACTTTTCATTTTGGCCCCTTTTTGTGTTTTATTTCTCGGAATGCACAAACCATCTCTGGTATTTCCCGCATGAAAACACATAATGTTTTTGAATATATATATATATATATATATATATATATATATATATATATATATATATATATATATATTTGATCCTAGTTTCACACCATTGAACGCTTATAGTTGTATCATCGTGGATCATACACAATAATTTATTTTGATATAGTCGCCCAGCAAACATTACTCGTGCAACTAACTTTTCTTATTATATCATTTTTTGTTTACATTTGTTTCTTTACTATATATTTTGTTGCCTTGAGTGAAAAAACAACTATAAATGCCTCGGCTTAATGAACACAATATATCAGGCAAAACTATTTTTAATTTGCGATCCAGGAGGAAGCTGTAATTTTTCAAAGTTTCCTCTTTTGTTAGTGACACACACATGCAAATCTTCATGTGATTGTTGACCGAGCATGAAAGTCGTCAGCTTGTGGCCAGCCCTTTTGTCGCGACGTTGTGCAGCCCGAGTAATTGACAGACAGAAAGGAAAAATTTAGCGTGACGCCCCATCCACAACACCCCACACACAAGTAGACTTGCAAGCCAATTTTTTTCCATTGTCAGGTTAGTATCCACTGTATGTCGAGACAACACTCACGCCGGAATTACAACAAGCGTTCACTACAAAAAAATGATTTTCTAACTTTTTAATATATTTTTTTAAGAAAAACTGGGTGCAGTGCGCGCTTAATATACTGGCTAAGTACATAGTTACAAGAAAAATAGGAAAATCGTGTGGCAATGGACTAGTAATATGCTCATCCAATTCATAGATGGTTGTAGGCCTATTTTTTGTTCCAAATGGATTGAATACACATACACACACAGAAAATAAAAATAAAAGAGAGACACGGACAAGCCTGGACACACAGTTCAGCCCACTAATGGCCCATATTAACGACCGCACCTGGAAAGAAAACCAGCCGCATATCGAGGCATAAGCTATCGATCACGGTGCCTCAAAAAAAAAAACCTATCGATCACGGAGGTACAATACCAGTATCAATACATGATGATGTCATCCTGATGTCATCTGAATGAGACCAAACTATATCTCATTCAGCTGAGTTCTAGGCGCTCCCATACTTTTAAGCACCTACGAAGCATCAAAGTCACAAGTAAAACTTGCAGTCAGAGGATTATGTGGAATTTCAATTTGTACAACTAAATACTTTTAGCCCTTGTACAAACACAAGAATCTGAAGAAAAAAATGCTGGCCCTCACTTGCATATACCAGCAGGCACCTACGGAGTAAGAAATTCATAACTCCAAAATACCAATATTTGTGCAGTTTCCCAAACTTCTCTCCATTAGTAGAGCATCACAGTTCACTACAAGAAATCAATCAGCAGCACTGCAACAGTGATGATGTAGCTAAGGGAGAGAGAGGGAGGCACGAATTGGGGTCCTGCCTGGCTGCTGCATCCTCGTGCTGGTGCCGTCAGGTACGGAACTTCAGCAATGTACAGCAGCTCATCACTGCAGCAGGAGATCAAGCCTGGGAGGGCACGAGCAACGTCAGGAAGAGGAAGGAATGCGCCAGGGGTCACGGTGCGCATGAGGCCGGTGACGGAGCATGCAGTGACGCAAATGGCCGTGGTAGCAACGCACGCAGTGACGCAGGTGACCGAACTGACGACCGCCCTGAAGCCCTGGGGTTGGACTGATGGACCCAACGAACTCCGCCACCATGGGCTGCCGTGGGCCGCTGTGGCTCTAGTAGAGGAGCTAGGCGTCCATGGAGGAGCCGCAGGCTGGCGAGGCATTGAACAGCCTGTGGCTAAGGCGTTGAACCGCGTGTACACGGCAGCAGAACGATAGCGGCGGGTCGATCCAGTGCGGGACGACAGCGGCGGCGCCGTTTAGGTTTTGGGACTGCGGCGGGATCTGCGCGATGGATGTAGGTCGCCGGTGCAGGGAAGGAGGAGGGCGGCGCCGGGGAAGGAGGAGGGCGGCGCGTGGTGGAGGGAGGCCGCCGGCGCCGGGGAAGGAGGAGGGCGGCGCGGGGTGGAGGGAGGCGTCCGGCGCCGGGGAAGAAGGAGGGCGGCGCGTGGTGGAGGGCGGCGGCCGGCGCCGGGGAAGATGGAGGGCGGCACGTGGTGGAGGGAGGCGGCCGGCGTCGGGAAAGGAGGAGGGCCGCTCGCGGTGGAGAAAGGCCGCCGACGTGGGGGAAGGAAGCGGCGGCGGTGGTTACAGTGAGAGGGGCGTGGGTTAGCGGGTGTGCAGGGTGGGGTTGTTTTTCTTTTTCTCTTTTTCAACCACACCGGTGCGCGTTTTTTGGCTGGAGTTGTAAAATTGTGTGACGCGCGTCTATATAGGGCCGAGGGTAACAGAATATTATTATGTTACTAGTAACATAATAGCCCTATATATATTCGTAAGTAAATATTCATAATAGCCCTATATATATTTTGTTACTAGTAACATAACTCCTCGCGCATGTAGTAAGGATCCGCCACACAGATTTCCTCGATTTGTTCTCTCCTGATGCTGAAGTTCATATGTAGCGCAAAAAGGCGGACGATTGTAAAATCGAGCCGCCTAGTGAGAAACATCTCAAAGATATGATCAAACCGCAGGAAGAACACATCCTCGGGCAGTGCTTCGAGCACTTCCCCTGAGGCACACGAACCGCGTAAAAGCGGATATCCTGGATCCTTTGAGGCATGAAGGCTTTTCTCAGTCGACACCATATGGTCATGCAGTCTCCTCAGATCCCCTAATATGGCTTCCAGCGGTTCTGGCGTCAGGATCGGCTGGCCCGCGACCTGGAACATCGCTGCACCTATGACCAGTACATGGTCTGCAAAATTGGTCGGCTGGCTGCTAGAAGCTTTGGCTTGTTTGTAGGCAACAGAGCCTTTCTAAGGCGGTCTCCTCCTCTCCTTTTTCTTGGGCTGACCTTCCAGACCCTTCCTTAACCCCTCCACCAGTTTTGTCGGGCTAAGCACTGTATGACCCTCGGCTAGTTGAGCCTGCGTTGAGGCGGCATCTTCAGGCGTGTCCTGTGAGGATTGCATGAAGAGAGACTTCTTGCAATCAACCCTACTAGGACGTTCCTGCCCGGGCACATCATCCGTCTCCTCATCAGCATGCTGATAGCCCAAATCATCATATGGTTGGCTCATCATATCTACGTCGTCGTCATAGGCGCTTGTATTGAGGAACTGAAGAGGGCCATCCTCCTCCATCTCATCATCCATTCTTTCTGCTACGGGGGAGCTTACATCATCCACTACTGGACCCCCTTCCTCGCGTCGTCCGCAACTCTCACCCAGCACTACATGTGCTGGTAATTGCGTAGGCGGGGTGGTGGTGTTCATACATGCTTGTTGATGTGTGGTTATTGATGTGCTCTTTGCCGCTTCCAGACGAAGAAGATTCTTCGGCCATAGCAGCATCCAACCCTTGCTGGCCGCGTCGAGGTATCGTCCTCCTCACCCCCAAGCCGTACTCGAGGAGGCAAATCCTCATGTCCCGATTTCGCACTCGACAAGTCAACCCTGAAGTGGCCAACGGGGATCGGCTGGCCGTGGAACGTGAGTTCCAAGTGCTTCGTTATCACTACCTTTCCCACGTCCACCCTCTGGCCTTTGATTATGTAGAGTACGGTGCACGGGGTTTCGTCGGCCTGCAAAGATGCGGCATAAAACATCCGAAAGGCAACGAAAACAGAATATTCTAGATATATGTTGGTGCGACGTGCAATTACTGTGAGGGCGTCGAGCTCAGCCAAAGACGAAGGCCCGCCTAGCACCCCAGAGATAGAGGACGGGTTGCTATGAGCGGGTGCGGGTGCGGGCGCGGTTTTGTGAGCACGTGATGGTGCGGTTGTGATGTTCATCGAGTTACTCTCGACGAAGCTGAGCATGGGAAAATCATGTGCCGTCTTGTTTGGATTTTCCTTCATCCAGTTGATGACAGCCAGGATCAAGTTATTAGCAAAATCATTTCTGCAGGCAGCTAAAGCTGCTTGGACTGCCTGCTTGAGCAACTCATCTTTCTCCTGAGCTTCTTTTTGCGCGTCCTCACCTATTTTTTTTCTCGAACGCGAGCTTCACCTTCTCATCGATGTTCGCCTGACTTAACTTCTTTTTCTAATTCTTGGCCTCCGGGCCCTCGTTGTAAAAGACCTTCCATGTGGCTCCATCTCGAGGGCCGTGCACATGTCCATATTGCGGCCGCTGGTGCAAAGGGAGTTCCTTCAGTTTGTTCAAGGCCCGGTTGAGAGGGGTGTCCCACTTGGGCATCATCGACAAGGACTCGCTTTCGGCTGCAAGCCTGTGTTGCTTCTCCTACAGGAGGTATGTGAATTGTTTATGAATGTGTAGTCGAATTGATCATAAGCTAAATCTAAGGTGTGTTAAAAGAATAATTACCTGTATTCTTTCCAATTTCCTTGGGAGCAGGTTCGTATAAAAAACCTTCTTTTCCATGTCCCACTTGTAGCGAGCCCTGATGAAGTCACGCTCCAAGGGGCCGGTGAACTTCGCAAAGGGGTCTGAGATCCCCGCAGCTTCACATTCCGCGTCCTCCTTAACCCATATGGGCCTTTTGCCAAGGTAGCCATGGCTTCCGAGGCATTGGTTCCTCATGTTGCTTTGCTGAAGTGCCTTGAATATCTTAGCCTTAGCCTTGGATGCCTCGGTAGCGCACGTGTCCTTGAACTCTTGGAACTCCTCTTCCGTAAGTGTCAGATTCTCCTCCAGAATCTTGGACATGGATTCTTTAGCATCAATAGCTCGTTTGACGCTCCCTTTCTAGGAGGACAAATCATTGCAGAACATGCCCATGGCGTGATTGTTAATCTCTTTCATCTTCGGATCATCCCACGGGTGTTCTATGTGAGCATCCCGGCCGGGGAACTGGAATCTCTTCTGCAGCTTCGTTAGGAGCAATTCCTTCAAATGTTCTTTACCCCTTAAGTCATCGTCATTGATGCTCGTGCATTCCCATAGGATGCACCCGAGTTGGTTCCCGTAGCACTTGCGAGGTTCTTCCGGCTCTAATGGCTCAAACTTGCCAGGGGCCATCTTTGTGATCAGCAATCGTCAGATGCCGTATTTGTTAGGTTTTCGTATCCTCTCCTTCTTCTGCTTCTTCTTTCGTTAGCGGCTTCGGTGCCGGTACCTTCCCCGCCGGTCCCGTCGCCGCCATCAGTGCCGGTGCCGGTTCCATCGGTGTCGATGTCGGCATCAGTACCATCATCGAGGCGGCCCTGCAAACCTTGTTTGTGCTTACTAGCCAAAAAGTCGAGGTAGTCATGTTCACCCTCATAATCCATCTGGTCTGCACCATGGTCAGAAGGCCTAGTTTATTTGCTGTTCGACTGTTTTCTACGATTAAGTCTCCTTGTTTAATTCTTAAAATATAATAAAATGCGTAATGACATAAAAAGTATATGGTTTGACGGAATGCCATTTCATTCCCGTTGCTGCAAATCCCGACACTCGATATGCCTACTTTCTAGCACAAGTCATGCAAAAATTCACGAGAAATTTCGGCATGACCTTTGCTAAAAAGTGGACATATCGAGCGTCTAAAATTCACCAGAACGGAAATGTATCAACAATCCTGCGAAACATAGGACACTCGGATCATTTCCCTACACATAACCATCATTTTCCAAATCACACATACACTTCCAAATTGCATATAACATATCAACGAGGGCAAATCACATTTACTCGGATCGTTACTGAAGTGGAGTTCAAGAAGTTATCATTACTTGTAAAATGCATATAACAGGAAGAAAAATATAGAACTTGAAGAAAAATACAAGAAGTACTTTTTCTTCACAAAATTTGTAACTAGTGTTAATCAATTCTGTTTTTTCTTTAAATAGAAACAATTGCTTTAACTAAAAAAATTAAATACATAGAATTATGTTAACTACACCTATAGGACACCTAAATTGCGTACTAGGACCTCCACCAATAAAAATTCCTGGAATAATATGTCTGTCCTAATTTGCTACCTAGCAAAATACCAATAAAAATTCCTAGAATAATATTTCTGTCTTAATTTGATACAGAAAGTATACACAGAAAAAATTGACTTTATTTCTGTCCTATTTTATAATATTGATAATTTTGAATTCAGAATTCACAAAATGCCTACAAGCATGAACAGTAGTAACATCAGGATATAGCTATTTCATCAAGACATTTTCTGATAATTGAATTCCTAATTTTCTGAATTTTTAATTCACGACATCATTTTCTAAATTTTGAATTCACAAAATCTACTATTTTCAATTGTAAATTAAACATAGCTATTTCATGAACCCTCGAACCTAACTACATTAACCTAACTACATGAACCCTAGAACCCTTAGGCAGAGAGAGAGAAGGAGGGGTGGAGGACTTACAAGAGGCTAGGGGAGACGTCGGCGGCGAGGTGAGCTCAGGAGAGATGTCGACGGCGAGCTGGAGCTTGGGGAAGATGGCTGCGGGTGGAGGAGCGGGCGCCGATGAGACGGGCGGCGACGGACGAGGCGCAGGCGGCGACGGAGGGCGCGCGACGGCCGACGGAGGGCAACGACGCGGCTTGGGAGGAGAGGAATCGAATGGGGAATGGGATGGAGGAAAGAAGGAGAGGAGGAAGATAGCACAGTGGGTTATGTTAGAATAGCAGTAGCACAGTTCCCCAACCAGCGGTATAGCTAAGATAGCTATAGCATGGGTTACATAACCCCAGTTCTGCTACTGCTATCTTATGTAACTATAGCGCGGGTTAAAAAACTGCGCTACTGCTATTAGTAGCTATAGCGCGAGTTACAAAACCTCGCTACTGCTATCTTATGTAGCTATAGCTCCTTTTTCATTTTGTTTCACTTACATTTTCTTTTTCTTTTCATTTCGTGTTTTCTTTGTCCTTTTTCTATTTATTTTCGTTTACTATTCTATTCCTTTTTCATGTTGTTTTCTTTTTCTTTAGGTTTCCTTTTTCTTTTTCTCCTCCGAAAGACGACTAAGCTAACCGCAACCATATCCATGGTGGGAATGGGATGCATTAATGTATATAACTAAGACGATATATATTACACATCATTTCACTGATAACGGTTAAGTGCGTACACAAAATAAACACACACGCGCGCGCGCGCGCACACACACAGATATATATATATATATATATATATATATATATATATATATATATATATATATATATATAT
>NC_057796.1:18805418-18806028 GCF_018294505.1 Triticum aestivum
ACATCGTCGTGTTGTGCAGTCCAGAGTAGTCAGGCTCCCAGATCTCATCGACCCTTCCGTAAAATCTCTCAGTTGTGGTGTTGTCGCCGGTCATGCATGCCATCGTCACCCCCAAGTTCTGAAAATCACTGTTCATATCTTTGGCCTCCACGTAGAACGTGTATCCGTTGATATCGTATGCCTGATTGGTCGCGAGGTTGGCCGCGGGGCCATGTGCCACGGTGTATATGAGAAATCCGTCCTTAGAGTCCTCTTCCGGCGGATTAGCAAGAATATGCTCTTTAACCAATCCAGAAAAGTGGAGTTGTGTTCTCTAGTAACTTTGGTGTTCGTCCTGCATAGCTACCGGTCACGATATCACTAGTAGAAAACAGGGCTTTCGTTCGGGCATGGCAAGCCGATTAGTCCCGGTTCAGTCACGAACCGGGACCCATGGGGGCATTCGTCCCGGTTCGTGAGCCCAGGGGGTCGGCCGGGGCCTCGTTGGCATTGGTCCCGGTTCGTATTGAACCATTTGTCCCGGTTCGAGGCACGAACTGGGACTAATGGGCCTCGCTCCTGGCCCACAGCCATTGGTCCCTGTTATTGGCATGAACCGGGACAGAAGGCC
>NC_057796.1:18806624-18808215 GCF_018294505.1 Triticum aestivum
AAAAAAATTCTTACTTCAGATAGATACATGTCTAATTTTGTTACTTTTATTATTCCTTCTTATTATATAGTGCGATGGTTTTGGTATCCGCCCCCGTCGGCCCTCGTCCTGTCTATGATTCGGATGCGGTATATATTATCTTTTTATAACTATTTGGTTCATTTATTGTTTATGACAATTATGCCGACCAACGTGACATAGATTTTATTTCTCTAGGAGGTGGTTGAACCGGAAATTCAACCGACCCTATTGTTGAGAGGTTAAATTTAGTTGAAGAAGAAAACAATTACTTCAAGGAAAAAATAAAAAAAATTAAGGAGAAGATGATATTGGAGTTGCATGTTGCGGATGTCGTCGATGATCACAAGATCAAGATGGATGCAATGCGCTTGAAGATTAGAAAGATTAGAAAATATGCCATTCATACCGAGGCTTGGTATCATTATGCCGTTGGATCAATTGTTACCTTGGTTGCGATTATGATCGCATTTGTTTTCGCATTGAAATGTTTTACATAGTTTCAATGTATGGTTTAATTAATTAGATGCTCTGGAGAGCTATATGTTGTTAGATGAGAAGTATGTATGTACTTTGGTTTTAATGTGATGATGAACTTCTATTAATTTGGTCACCTAATTATCTACTCATGATTTTCTGTAATGGTTTTTGACACAGTTAATTATATATAATGCACACAAATGAACCGGCAATGGATGTACGGTGACAGACACACCTCCGAGTACATTAAGGGCATGCATGATTTTCTCGAAGTGGCTGAGGCAAACAAGCAGAATGGTTTTATGTGTTGTCCATGCCCTACATGTGGGAATACGAAGTCTTACACTGACCGGAAAATCCTTCACACCCACCTGCTTTACAAGGGTTTCATGCCAGAATATAATGTTTGGAGGAGGCACGGAGAAATAGGGGTTATGATGGAAGACGGCGAAGAAGAAGAAGAGGACGATGACAACTATGTGCCCCCTGAACACGGTGATGCTGCAACGGGGGAAGCTGCTGAAGATCAAGAGGAACCAGACGATGTGCCCAATGATGCTGCAATGGGGGAAGCTGCTGAAGATCAAGAGGAACCAGTGCCCGATGATGATGATCTCCGCCGGGTCATTGTCGTGCAAGGACGCAATGCGAAAGTCAAAAGGAGAAGCTGAAGTTCGATTGCATATTAGAGGATCACAAAAAGGGTTGTACCCCAATTGCGAAGATGGCAACACAAAGCGTGATACCGTACTGGAATTGCTGCAGTGGAAGGCAGAGAATGTTGTGCATGACAAAGGATTTGAGAAGCTATTGAAAATATTGAAGAAGAAGCTTCCAAAGGATAACGAATTGCCCGACAGTACATACGCAACAAAGAAGGTCGTATGCCCTCTAGGGTTGGAGGTGCAGAAGGTACATGCATGCCCTAATGACTGCATCCTCTACCGTGGTGCATACAAGGATCTGAACACATGCCCGGTATGCGGTGCATTGCGGTATTAGATCAGACGAGATGACCCTGGTGATGTTGACGGCGAGCCCCCTAGGAAGAGGGTTCCTGCGAAGGTAATGTGGTATGCTCCTATAATACCAC
>NC_057796.1:18808225-18809545 GCF_018294505.1 Triticum aestivum
GTTGAAACGTCTGTTCAGAAACGAAGAGCATGCCAAGTTGATGCGATGGCACAGTGAGGACCGTAAGAAAGACGGGAAGTTGAGACCACCCGCTGACGGGTCGCAGTGGAGAAAAATCGAGAGAAAGTATTGGGCTGAGTTTGCAGCTGACCCAAGGAACGTATGGTTTGGTTTAAGGGCGGATGGCATTAATCCTTTCAGGGAGCAGAGCAGCAATCACAGCACCTGGCCCGTGACTCTATGTATGTATAACCTTCCTCCTTGGATGTGCATGAAGCGGAAGTTCATTATGATGCCAGTTCTCATCCAAGGCCCTAAGCAACCCGGCAACGACATTGATGTGTACCTAAGGCCATTAGTTGAAGAACTTTTACAGCTATGGAATGGAAACGGTGTACGTACGTGGGATGAGCACAAACAGGAGGAATTTAACCTGCACGCGTTGCTGTTTGTAACCATCAACGATTGGCCCGCTCTCAGTAACCTTTCAAGACAGACAAACAAGGGATACCACGCATGCACGCACTGTTTAGATGACACTGAAAGTATATACCTGGACAAATGCAGGAAGAATGTGTACCTGGGCCATCGTCGATTTCTTCCGACCAACCATCAATGTCGAAAGAAAGGCAAGCATTTCGAAGGCGAGGCAGATCACCGGAATAAGCCCGCCATGCATACCGGTGATCACGTACTTGCTATGGTCAATGATTTACACGTAATCTTTGGAAAGGGTCCCGGCGGACTAGCTGTTCCAAATGACGCTGAGGGACACGCACCCATGTGGAAGAAGAAATCTATATTTTGGGACCTACCCTACTGGAAAGACCTAGAGGTCCGCTCTTCAATCAACGTGATGCACGTGATGAAGAACCTTTGCGTGAACCAGCTAGGCTTCTTGGGCGTGTATGGGAAGACAAAAGATACACCTGAGGCATGGGAGGACCTGCAACGTTTGCACGAAAAAGACGGCATGCCTCCGAAGCAGTATGAAGGTCCTGCCAGCTACGCTCTTACGAAAGAAGAGAAAGAAATCTTCTTTGAATGCCTGCTCAGTATGAATGTCCCGACTGGCTTCTCGTGGAATATAAAGGGAATAATAAATATGCCAGAGAAAAAGTTCCAGAACCTAAAGTCTCATGACTGCCACGTGATTATGACGCAACTGCTTCCGGTTGCATTGAGGGGGCTTCTACCGGAAAACGTCCGATTAGCCATTGTGAAGCTATGTGCATTCCTCAATGCAATCTCTCAGAAGGTGATCGATCCAGAAATCATACCAAGGCTAAGGAGTGATGTGGCGCAATGTCTTGTCAGTTT
>NC_057796.1:18809555-18811508 GCF_018294505.1 Triticum aestivum
GAGCTGGTGTTCCCACCATCCTTCTTCAATATCATGACGCACGTCCTAGTTCATCTAGTCAACGAGATTGTCATTCTGGGGCCCGTATTTCTACCATCTTGACGCACGTCCTAGTTTCGAGCTGGTGTTCCCACCATCCCCTTTGAGAGGTTCATGGGAGTCCTAAAGAAATATGTCCATAACCGCGCTAGGCCAGAAGGAAGCATCTCCATGGGCCATCAAACAGAGGATGTCATTGGGTTTTGTCTTGACTTCATTCCTGGCCTTAAGAAGGTAGGTCTCCCTAAATCGCGGTATGAGGGGAGACTGACTGGAAAAGGCACGCTAGGAGCGGACTCAATAATATGCAGGGACGGGCATTCTTGGTCTCAAGCACACTACACAGTTCTACAGAACTCTACCTTGGTGACCCCGTATGTCGATGAACACAAGAACAGTCTGCGCTCCAAACACCCGGAGCAGTGCGACGAGTGGATTACATGTGAACACATCAGGACTTTCAGCAGTTGGTTGGAAACACGTCTCAGAGGTGACACCACTGTTTGTGATGAGTTGTACTCGTTGTCCAGGGGACCATCTTCAACTGTATGGGCTTACAAAGGATACGAGATAAATGGGAATACATTTTACACGATCGCCCAAGATCAAAAGAGCACCAACCAAAACAGCGGTGTCCGCTTTGATGCAGCAACCGAGAGGGGAAAGGACACATATTATGGTTACATAATGGACATATGGGAACTTGACTATGGACATGATTTTAAGGTCCCTTTGTTTAAGTGCAAATGGGTCAATCTGTCAGGAGGCGGGGTACAGGTAGACCCACAGTACGGAATGACAACAGTGGATCTGAACAATCTTGGGTACACTGACGAACCGTTCGTCCTAGCCAATGATGTGGCACATGTTATCTATGTGAAGGACATGTCTACCAGACCGAGAAAAAGAAAAGATAAGGAAGTGAATACATCATACGATGAGCCAAAGCGCCACATAGTTCTTTCAGCACTACAGGAAACAGGTAATTTGCCGTCTGTGAGCCACAGACGGCAAAGACTAAATCCAGACGACAAAGATTTTGCCGTCAGGAAGCAGACGACAAAGATAAGTCAGCAAAGAATATTTTGCCGTCAGCTTTTCATCGAACAGACGGCAAAGATTTTGCCGTAGCCAAACTGTGAATTTGCCGTCTGCCACAAAAATAGCAGACGGCAAAGAACTTTTCTTTGCTGTCAGTCAAATAGTGTGCTTTGCCGTCAGTCAGATTAAACTACAGACGGCAAAGTTTGTTTTTTCTTTTTTTTAAAAGACGCCGGAGCAGAGCATCTCGCCCAACAACCATTTTTTTAGAGGAAAAGAGCACAAGAGGTCCGGCTCCATTACATAGCAAAGAAACCAAATTGTCTTACACAGTACCAAATCAGCACGCGGAGGACAGCCCCACCGCTGCCCCAGCAAAGACTACAAGCCTAAATGACAGAATTAAAAACTAAGATCAACTAAGGACGCACACGCAAAAGGGGACAACGACACTAGTAAAGCAGAAAACTCATACAGAACCAAATCAAATTGAGGCGGAGCTCGCCGGAACTGAGCTGCTCGCCCAACAGCGCTGAGAGGGCCGCGTCGCGCGTCGTCATGGTCAACGTTTGGTCATGCCCTATTGTTGTTTGGCGGCCGTGTAGGAGGGAGGACGAGCCGCGGAAGAGAGGAGGGGTGGAGCTTCATGAAGCGCTGGCGAGCTGGCGGAGCTTCACGTGGCGGAGACGGAGGACCTTCACGCGGCAGCGACGGAGTTGAACGCGGCGGCGACGGCGGTGCTGCACGCTGACGATGACGGACAGGAAGGCGAGGGGCGCGGTGCTGGAAGGACGAACGAGCGGCGTGGAGTGCGGCTTCTCGGGGACGGGCGGGCGCGGCGCCGGCTGGACGAGCGACGGGCGCGGAGCCGGC
>NC_057796.1:18812045-18813595 GCF_018294505.1 Triticum aestivum
CGGACGGGCGGGCGGGTGCTGGGAGAGAGGAGGAAGCAGGAGATATCAGGAAGCTGGCCGGCGGCGTGGCTCTGGTCGGGGAGACGGAGAGAGGAGCAGGAGAGAGGAGGGCACTGAGGGGATGAGGAGAGAGAGAGGAGATGGGCGCATGGGGCGTGGGGGTCGTGGGTCGGGGCAGGCCTCAGGGTGGGGCCCTGACCTGTGGGTGGGTGGGTGCGTGTGTCCGATGACTATGATGGAAGAGGATGTCTGTTTTGGATCTTGCCACGTCACGGATCCGCATGATCAATCCGCGTGATGTGTTTTCTCTTTGCCGTCTACCAAATAAAATACAGACGGCAAACATCTTACATTGCCGGTCTACAGAGCAAAAGAACAGACGGCAAAGTCTGTGCCGTCTGTTATTGCTTTGGCAGACGGCAAAGTGAGCTGTTTGCCGTTTGTATTTTGTTTGACAGACGGCAATGTGTATTTTGCCGTTAGTATTTCTTTGCCGTCTACAGCAGACGGCAAACCTTGTCTTTGCTGTCTGTTTTGTACACTTTGCCAACTTTTGTCTCCCGCAACTATTATGATGATACCATGCCAACTTTGTAACAGACGAGTATGATACCATTGTCTGTTTTGTACACGAAGTGCATCTAGTTTTTGTCGTAACCCTCTCAACTTTCTTACACATGCTATGTGGATGAAATGATGATACCATGCCAACTTTCAACCTTTTCAGAGTTCATTTGAAATGCTTTTCAATTTTAGGGTCTTATAGCTCAAAATAATTAGTAAATGCATGAAAAATGGTGCATGAAAAATAACAAATAAAATAAATAAGTTATTAGAAACAAAATAATATAAACTTTATGAAAATATATAAGTAGAAACAAAATAAAATAAACTTTAATAAAATTAATGAAACTAAAATTAACAAAGTATTTTCTGTTCAAAACATTATAAGAAACCTCTAGTATTATTGAAACTAAAATCATATAAAATTGATGCAACTAAAATTATCAAAGTATTTTCTGTTCAAAATCATTAAAAGCAAAAATAATTTTCATAAAGAACTTTTTTTGATAGAAACTTTAATAGCAAAAGGAATTATCATAAAGTAAAATAAATAAGTAATTAGAAACAAAATAAAATAAAATAAATAAGTATTTTGTTGTAAGTAGAAACAAAATAAAATAAATAAATAAATAATAAAAAAATGCCACCTACTGGGCCACCACGGCCTGAATACGACTAGAAACCCATCCATGGGCCAGGATTCAGGCCCGCAGAAGGCCCAGCAGGCCCTTAGGCATAACAGTGCAAGATTAGGCCCGGAGGCCTGCAGTTAAGAGGAGTTCAATGGAGATGGCGGGGTAGGGCTTATAAACAGGTCCTGCCGCTCCTTGGCTAGCGAGGTGGGACTAAACATCCCACCGCACCGCGGCTTTGGCAGGCGCAGGACATTGGTCCCGGTTGGTGCCACGAACCGGGACCAATGCACACCTTTGGTCCCGGTTCGTGACATCGACGCCCCCAGGCTGCCCCGACGCCGCCCGCCGCCC
>NC_057796.1:18813963-18834844 GCF_018294505.1 Triticum aestivum
ACGTCGTCGCCGCGCGCCGCTCCTGCCCCGATGTATTTTTTAGATATATGTATTTTTTTATGTATGTTCATATATGTATGTATGTATTTTTTACATGTTTTTTTGTATGTATGTGTGTATTTTTTCAATTGTAATGATGTTTAAAAAATACATATGTGCAAAAGTTAGATTTTTAGAAAAGTTTTATCTATATATGTTCTCTGAGTGTGGGTACTGTCATGAAGTTGGAGTAATTTTTGTGGTTGTAAAAGAGTTAGGAAAATTTAGAATGTGTGAAATTTGTCAAAAAAAATTGTTCATACAAAGTTTTTTGTTCATATACAGAAACTTTTTATATATAACTATGGATATATGAGCAATGATGATCCATGGATGTATGCATTGATATGTATGAGAAGCGATGTTCATAGAATATTTACCAAGTATATATATTTTTGTTCATAGCATTTTTTTCCATTTATATATGTATGTGGCTATAGGTGGATATATATGAGAAATGATGATCCATGGAAAAGTTTTATACATGCAAAAGTTACATTTTTAGAAATGTTTTATATATCTAGCTAGGAAAGGAAGAAGAAGAAAAAGAAGGAGAGGAAAAACAAAAATAAGAAGAGGAAGAAAGGAGAAGAAGAGGAGAAATAAAAAAGAAGAGGAAAAAAGAAGAAAAAGAAGAGGAGAAGAAGAAAGGAATAGAGGAGAAGAAGAAAAAATAGATATTCTATTTTTTTCTTCTCCTCTATTCCTTTCTTCTTCTCCTCTTTTTCTTCTTCTTTTTTCTTCTATCTTCTCCTCTATTCCTTTCTTCTTGTCCTCTTTTTATTTCTTCTTTTTTTCTCAATCTTCTCCTCTTTTTATTTCTTCTTCGTGTTCTTATTTTTTTATCGGATATGTCGTTGTCGATATACCCCGTGTCCCGATAACTTCAACACGAGGGGGGGGGTTCGACCTGCCCCCTCCCCGATAACATTATTTTCCCATGTATGTATGTCGTCGTTGTCGATATAACCCCCTCCCGGATAACTTCGACCGTGATAACTTATACCATGGGAGCACCCCCCGGCCCTCTCGCTCGACCAAAACTCTCGAGGACACCCAAACCCTAGAAAAAAACGATGTCGGTCTCCTACCCCCTCCCGCCGCGCCCCTACCCTTGAAGCGTTGCCGAGGCCACCCCAAACCCGGAATAAGCTAGGTCTACGTTTGCACTAATATATCCACCTGATGTCATGTTTGTGTAATAATTGCCATGTTGTAATATTTGCAGAAACAATGGAGCACGGACGAGACGAGGAAGCATAAGAGGTGTTGGGGGACATAATCTTAGCCAGAGGTGATGTGTTGTTGTATCTTAACGACAATGATGGTCTGGAAGAACAGGGTGAAGAAGCAGGCTACGGTGATCGAAGAGTGGAGGAGGAAAGACATGATTATGATGGCTCCGGTGACGCAATGCTGGTGCAAGAAGGAGCCCGAGGTGATGGCTCCGGTGACTGAACAGAGTCTGGCCAAGTAAATATATTAGTTAAGCCTGTGCTGACTAGCTAATTGATGCATCTTGTTTTGGTATGTACACATATTAATTAATTCTCATCTTTCTTCTTTTTTCTAGCCCTCCGGATCGAGCACAACTTCGGTAAAGAGACGAGGCTCGAAGAGAAAGTCGCGCTCGGATGAAAGGATTGAGATCACTGCAATCGCGCGCGATGGCCAACCGATTGAACCCATCCAGACAAAGGAAGCATTTGCTGCTCAGTGCGGGGTTCTTGTTTGGGACAAGATACCGATCAGCATCCACCAATGGTATAAGCCTAAGAAGGAATATCCTGAGGTGTCTTATGTCAATGATATGCAGAAAGATGATCTTTGGACTGAGCTGAAGGCAAATTTTACCCTACCGCCAGAGGAGGATCCGGAGAAGCCAGTTAAAAAGCAATTAATCAAGTCTCATGCTCTTAAGAAGATGGCAGACCTACTCAGGAGGTGGAAGAATGAGCTGAAAATGTTTGTCCACAAAGAAGAGACACCAGAATTCATCGGCCGGTATGAGAAGATCAGAGATCACTGGCCCGCATTTGTGGCCCACAAAACATCGGAAAAGAGTAAGAAGATGTCAGCAACAAACAAGAAGAATGCTGCGAAGAAGAAGCTTCACCATCGCACAGGGTCAGGTGGCTACCTCAAAGCCCGGTCTAAGTGGGCCAAGGCTGAGAATGATCTGCATGATAAAGGGATCGAACCATAGACAATGAACTGGCCAGACCGTTGCCGGACTTGGTTCTTCGGGGCTAGCGGAAAATTGGACCCTGTATCAGGGAGGTGCGTTTGGACGGACGAGCTTTTGAGAATACCAGTCAAGGGGCTTCAGCACTATATCGATGCAGCGCAGGAAGGCACGTTCGTTCCAGACAGAGAGAACGACGAGCTCACAATGACCCTCGGGAATCCTGAGCACCCTGGACGGACACGAGGCACGCCAGGCTCCGTTCTGTGGAAGGCTGGTTTTCCGGACGCAGGCGGTTACAAAAGCCAGGAGAGGAGGAAAAAAGTGGAGTAGACCCAAATTCAGAAGCTGCACGAAAGGGTTCAAGTGCTAGAGGAACGAGGCGACAATCGACATGCTGAAACTACCCCCAAAGCTACCCCACCATCTCAGCGGAGAAGCAACGTGGCTTCCACCGAGCTGCTTCAGCCGGAGCATGTTTTGACGGCTCCTGCTAGCTACCCCATGGATGCTATCACGGAGTCTCAACATTGCCACCTTATGACGCAATGGCAGAACTTCAAAGTCAAGGCGGCTGTTGGCTCTGTTTTACCTCCTGAACCCGGCGCAACCTATCACTGCCGGCCGATTCCAGAAGGATATGCCAGGGTGATGGTGGATGAAATAACGGAGGGATTTGAGGACCTCCAGCTTGACCACCCTACCGGTGAAGGGGAGACTCGGGTGGGTTCTGCTCTGAACACTCCATGCCTATGGCGGAAGGAGCTCATCAACCTTCCGAACTGGACGCCTCCGGCGAGTAAGGGCACTCCGCCTCCTCCTCCGCCTCCTCCTCCGGCGAGTGATCAGGGCACTCGGCCTCCTTCTCCGGTGCATGGCGGCACTCCGCCTCCTCCTCCGGTGAGTGATCAGGGCACTCAGCCTCCTTCTCCGGCGTGTGGCGGCACTCCTCCTCCTTCTCCGCCTGCGCCGGCGCGCCGGAGCAGCCAGCCTTCTCCTCCTCCGCCTCGTCAGCAAGGGCGGAAGAGACCTGCCGCCGCTCCGGCTGCTCCGGTGTATCATAGTCCTTCTCCTCCGCCTCGTAAGCAAGGAAAGAAGACAGCCGCAGCCGCTCCGTCTGCTCTGCCGGCGTCTAGCAGTACAGCCAGAGGCGGGAGGCAATACAGATTCGGTCCTTCTCTGAAGACTCCAGAGAAGTTACCATACGCGAGGACCGAGGAGGAAACCACGAAGATCGTGCGAGCCGAAGTGACGAACTTCTTTGAAGGGGTGAAAGCAAATAACCATCCACCTCCGGAGGAGAAGGTAGATCCGGTGAAAGTGAAGCGCACTCTGGCTGCCCTGACAAAACCACCAAAGTCTCCGCCGAAAGGCAACTATCAGCGCATTATTGCAAAGACATTTGCCGAAGCGGAGCGGTCGGGAAGTACTGTCAGTGATCAAAGGTTAAAAGAACGATGAGCTGGGAAAAAATTGCCCAGCTCGGCGAACAAGCAAACCAATCGTGCCCCCTGCTCAAGGTGTCTAGCGACATCGTCGCTAATGATCCAAGGATGGTGCCCAGTTATAGCAGTCTTGGAGATTACCTGCCCGACGATGTACATTATGATATCTTGGAGGTGGACGAACACAAATACCATTACGGGAAGCCTCTCGTCAAAGATGAAAGATCTCTAACAACGATGATGCGAAGATTACATGATTGGTACATGAAAACCTGCAGAGATTCTGGGGGACGAATACTTTGACGCTGAGAGTTAAACCGGAGCATGACCTCGTTGGAATTGAACTGTTGAATGTTCCATTTGAGGAGTTATTCCAGTTTTTCAATCAAAAGGCCCTCGATAAATCAACGATCACTTGCTACTATCTGTAAGTAGTACTACTTCTGTCATTAAGTCTCTCTATATAGGTCAACTCTTTCATTGCATGTATTTATAATTATCCTCACTGTATTATGCAGATTGAAAATCGCCGAATTGAAGAAAAGACAAATCGGTGATATTGGGTTCATTAACACAAATCTCATAGATGCAACTGAGGTTAAATATCATGCCGAAAATACCGAGGCCAACTTGCTACGATCGTTGGTAATAAATGAAAACAAAGATATAATACTCTTTCCTTACAACTTCAAGTGAGTGTTACTGTCTTGTGCATATTCGGTTTCCCTTATTAGTCCAGGTTATAGTAATGTAATTGATGACTTATGCATGCATGCGCAGCTTCTACTATATTCTCCTAGAGATTAAGCTTGAGCAGGGAGTAGTAACCGTCTTAGACTCGAGACGAAAAGATCCCCAGGACTATGCGGACATGACTCAAATGCTCGAGAAGTAAGTTAAATCGATCATTATCCACCATATCAGCAACTTTGTTCATTTCCTGATATCAAGTAATTGTTTTCTTTGTCTGGCAGGGTTTGGAGAAAATTCACCAAAAAAGCTCCGGGACTGCCGAAGAAGCTGCAATTTAAACACCCGAAAGTAAGTACTATAGTAGCATGTTCCGCGCATCTCCTAGTGATTCAAGCGCTAGTTTCATCAATACCATTTAGCATGCTTGCTTATCAGTTTGATTGACCTCTATTTCTTGTAAAGTGGTTGTGGCAGGAACCCGGGAATAATTACTGTGGATACTACGTTTGCGAGTCCATCTGCTACACGACCTGTGAGCGGGGCTACTCTGACGAACAATATGAGGTGCGTAAGCAATAATATTCACAATTTTATTTTATTACCATCATTTGTGTTGAGTTTCATTTATTCATATATATATGTATTGACCCCCTTCTTCAAATTAGATCTTTCGGATGCGGGATGAACTCCTAGCCAGATCGTATGCGAGCAATTCAAGAGGAATTGGCAGCATTCTTCCTTGACCACGTGATCACTGAAAATGGAGAATACTATGTGGACCCTGTGTTCTTACAATTTAATTAGGAGATTATATTGTAAGAGATAGTTATTGTATATATGTAGCCGGTAGTGTCAGATAGATATACGAGAACTTGTTGTTCGACCAATCTCTCGGAGAAGGAGAGGTGGTCGATATAACTTCTCTCTGTATGCATATGTTCATGACGATCTTCTGTTTCCTTCATTTGATTAATAGCTAGCATGTCTAGTCCTCTCCATACGTATATAGTACGTAGCGTCGACCAAGCACGAAGATAAGAGAGGACACTTCTCTCTATTAATTAGCTAGCTAACACAATATATGAAACACCTAAATTAACCCCCCAAAACCCCCAACCCCCCCCCTTTCAAAAAAAACAAAAACTCCAGCCCCTGAAATGCTGACGCGTGGATGCCTATTGGTCCCGGTTAGTGCCACCAACCGGGACCAAAGGCCCTCCTGCCTGGGCTCGCCGCACTGGCCACGTGGAGGCCCATCTGTCCCGGTTCGTGTAAGAACCGGGACTAAAGGGTTAGGGCATTAGTAACGACCCTTTAGTCCCGGTTCAAAAACCGGGACAAAAGGCCCTTACCAACCGGGACAATAGGCCCTTTTTCTACTAGTGTATTTCTTTGTGATGGTTTCTTTGTGCAGTAAAACGTAACGATATTTCATGAGTTTGCTATGTTAAAGTCGTTGCGTCGATCCGAGGAATCCACATGCAGTTCCCTGCGACCATTGGAGTGACCTTCTCCTTCGAGCCTTCCAAGGTGTTTCTTAACAGGCAAACCAACACCAGGCCGGTCTCCACCATATAGATAATTCTCGCAAAAAGAGATGCACTCTTGTGTTAGATATCCCTGGACGAAGCTTCCATCCGGACGGGACATGTTACGAATGAATCATTTGATGACCCCATTCATCCTCTCGAATGACATCATGTTGTGCAGGAATGACGGCCCCAGGTCTATTATGTCGTTCACAATGTGGACACACGTATGCATCATGACGTCAAAGAATGCGGGCGGGAAGTACATCTCCAGCTCATTTAGTATCACAACGATCACTTCCTGTAGCCTTCGGAGCTGCTTCACACTGATCGTCTTTCAAGAGATGATGTCGAAAAAGTTGCAGAGACTAATAAGAGTGTCGCGGACGTGGTTGTCCATTATCCCTCTAAGGGCAACACGTAGTATCTGTGTCATCATCACATGACAGCCATGGGACTTCATCCCGTTGAACCATTTCTTCTTCGTGTCTAGAAATCTGCTTATCTTCCCATAGTAACCGGAAATAAATTTGATTCCGGTAAGGCACTTGAAGAATTGATCGATCTCAGCCGGAATTAAGGTGAAGTAAGAAGGGGGGCAATAATCCTTTTCCTTCACTTTTTGGCCCTTTTTCCCCTGCGCCTCCGTCTCCGTCTCTGTCTCCTCTAACTTTTTACGGGGCGGCATGTGCAGATCTGCCCTGATTTTCAAATTTTGCAAGTCTCTTCTTGCCTTCGGCCCATCCTTGGTCTTATCTGGCATGTTCATCAGTGTCGCAAGCAAGCTCTCAAGGACATTCTTACACATATGCATTTGATCAAGGCTATGAGGCATGTCGAGTTTGTGCCAGTACTCCATGTCCCAGAAAAAAGACCTCTTCTTCCATACCTTCAGCAGCGGCTCCGGCGCCTTTTTCGTCGCCTTTCCTGGCGCGGGGCACTGTTCCCAATTTTTCAACAGCTCATCGATTTCGGCGCCGCTCCGCTTATGTGGAGGTCCTTGATGCTCAGCCTCACCATTGAATAGATCTCCATGGTTTCTCCATGGGTCGTCCTTCTCGAGCTATCTTCTATGCCCCATGTACATAATTTTCCCAGAGCTGCCATCTTTCGTTGACGTTAGCTGCTGAGACGTCGTACCGTCCATGCACTACATGCATCCACTATGTCTGTGTCACACCTGGCCTGCGACATATCTGTGATCAGCGCGGTTCTCATATAAAAATACTCGCCTTTGCTGGCGTCCCATGTCTTGGCCGGTGTTTTTCATAACATGTCTAACTCCTCTTAAAGTAGCCCCAGATACAGATTAACATTACTAGTCAACAACCTGTGCTCGTGCACAGGCTAGTAATTTTTGAGGATTTAGTATTGTACATAGAAAATTTATATAAGTATTCTTTTGTTTGAATCTCACAGAAAGAAAAGTATTTACATAGTGTAGCGTTTTATGTTACTCTACTTCCTATTATGACCACCATATCGTGGATCATCTTCTTTTTTTCAAAATTTATTTTGAGCATTGTGCCACAACAAAAAGGGGTGACGCTGTTATGTATATTTAACGGCTCCTGACATTTGTAATTACTAAATACATTCAAAATGTGTTTTCTATTTAACTTTATTACAATATATCATCTACTTTTAGTTTTTTCCGCAACGTTTTTTACTTTCCGATATTGCTCTCTACTGGTTAGTACTTTCACAGTTACTGTTTGCATCTACATCGTATATATGATTGGAATATTCCACAATTCCCGGAGGACTTAATTTATTACTTTATGTCGATCATTCGCTGCTGTGTCTACACGGGCTACCTCTGCCTCTCTTACTCCCTTTGTATCACACGTGCACACACACTCACACACATAAACCTATGTACCTCATCGGCACCACCACCAGTAAAGCGTTCATCACTAAAGCATGCCGCTGAGTTGCATGCCTTATTATGAGACATGGCTCGGTTCAGGATTGTCCTTGTACTTATAAAATGTTTGGGAAATCATGGAACTTCTTGAAGATTGTTTTTAAACTTTTGGATATCTTCGTTGTCTTCCCAATAATTCCCCTTTTTGGTTTTGTGGTCAAATCGTTTTTCCACTTGGACCGCAGCGTTCCAGACGCCACCATCATATTTTAAAATTCCAACATTAACATTAGAAGTTTGTTTTATTTTTTAACCGGCCTGTATATTTCTATAAGCTCGCCATTCTCTATTTTAAAAGTTCCCATAAATTATTCGATGCCCACATATATGATTTTCAAAGTATGTTCGTACATATTGGGAAATTGATCCTTGATCCCAACTGATTCGTCACAAAAAGTAATAACAATGCTTTTCTTTGGCTACTAACAGATTATTATTTTTTACGTAATTAGGTGCTCACCTTTGTCGTGCGATTAAACTTCATCTACATGTCCTCACTTCTTGACTTTTTAAAATGTATTTGAGGATATTTTGTATGCCGTTGCATAGTTTAGCAATGTTGATTTTCTTAAATATATTTTAGGTTTTTTTGTTGTTGCATGTATTTTCCATACTAGCAAAATTACCCGTGCATTGCAATAAGAGAAAATAAATGGCACCCCCAATAAACTATGCATAGCAGTGGGAATGTGTGTTGAGGAATAACATGAAGGAGAATTGTTATTTCAGCTAACCAATCTTTGCAAAACGCCCAAGAAATGAAAGCATTATTCGATTTGTCGGTTAAGTTAAAAACATTCATCTCCTTCATTTCATTATATGAAGAGTCAAAATTTAGGATTTAATATACACTAGTAGAAAACAGGGCTTTGGTTCAGGCCGGGATAAGGGCATTAATCCCGGTTCACTTACGAACCGGGACCAAAGTGTGCATCAGTCCCAGATCGTGAGGCCAGGGCGCCGGCCGGGCCTCCAGGGCCATTGGTCCAAACATGAACCGGGACCAATGGTCCTCGCTCCTGGCCCAGCACCTTTAGTCCCGGTTGGTGGCTGGAACCAGGACCTAAGTGTTGGAAATATGCCCTAGAGGCAATAATAAAATGGTTATTATTATATTTCCTTGTTCACGATAATTGTCTATTGTTCATGCTATAATTGTGTTATCCGGAAATCGTAATACATGTGTGAGCACATAGACCATAACATGTCCCTAGTGAGCCTCTAGTTGACTAGCTCGTTGATCAATAGATGGTTATGGTTTCCTGACCATGGACATTTGATGTCATTGATAACGGGATCACGTCATTAGGAGAATGATGTGATGGACAAGACCCAATCCTAAGCATAGCACTAGATCGTGTAGTTCGTTTGCTAAAGCTTTTCTAATGTCAAGTATCGTTTCCTTAGACCATGAGATCGTGCAACTCCCGGATACTGTAGGAATGCTTTGGGTGTATCAAACGTCACAACGTAACTGGGTGGCTATAAAGGTGCACTACAGGTATCTCCGAAAGTGTCTGTTGGGTTGGCACGGATCGAGACTGGGATTTGTCACTCCGTATGACGGAGAGGTATCTCTGGGCCCACTCGGTAATGCATCATCATAATGAGCTCAATGTGACTAATTAGTTAGTCACGGGATCATGCATTACGGAACGAGTAAAGTGACTTGCCGGTAACGAGATTGAACGATGTATTGGGATACCGACGATCGAATCTCGCGCAAGTAACGTACCGATTGACAAAGGGAATTGTGTACGGGATTGCTTGAATCCTCGACAACGTGGTTCATCCGATGAGATCATCGTGGAACGTGTGGGAGCCAACATGGGTATCTAGATCCTGCTGTTGGTTATTGGCTAGAGAGGTGTCTCGGTCATGTCTGCATGATTCCCGAATCCGTAGGGTCTACACACTTAAGGTTCGGTGACGCTAGAGTTGTAGAGATATTAGTATGCGGTTAACCGAAATTTGTTCGGAGTACCGGATGAGATCCCGACGTCACGAGGAGTTCCTGAATGGTCCGGAGGTAAGGATTTATATATAGGAAGTCCAGTTTCGGCCACCGGGAGAGTTTCGGGGGTCACCGGTATTGTACCGGGACCACCGGAAGGGTTCCAGGGGTCCACCGGGTGGGGTCACCTATCCCGGAGGGCCCCATGGGCTGAAGTGGTGTGAGAACCAGCCCCTGGTGGGCTGGTGCGCCCCACCCAATGGCCCAAGGCGCCTAGGGTTGGAAACCCTAGGGGGCCGTTGCCCCCCCGAGGGGGCATGCGCCCCCATGGTTGGAAACCCTAAGGGGGCCGTTGCTCCCCGAGGGGCCGCCGCCCCCCCTCTAGATGGGATCTCCAAGGGGGGCTTGCGCCTCCTAGCCCCTATATATAGTGGAGGGGGGGAGGGCAGCCGCATCCGAAGCCCTTGCACCTCCCTCTCCCTCCCGTGACACCTCTTCCTCCTCCAGTAGCGCTTGGCGAAGCCCTGCTGGAATCCCGCTGCTTCCATCACCACGCCGTCGTGCTGCTGGATCTCCATCAACTTCTCCTTCCCCCTTGCTGGATCAAGAAGGAGGAGACGTCTCCACTCTGTACGTGTGTTGAATGCGGAGGCGCCGTCCGTTCGGCGCTAGGATTATCGGTGATTTGGATCACGACGAGTACGACTCTATCAACCCCGTTCTCTTGAACGCTTACGCTCGCGATCTACAAGGGTATGTAGATGCACTCCTCTCTCTCTCGTTGCTAGATGACTCCATAGATTGATCTTGGTGATGCATAGAAAATTTTAAATTTCTGCAACGATCCCCAACAGTGGCATCATGAGCTAGGTCTATGCGTAGTTTCTATGCATGAGTAGAACACTAGTTGTTGTGGGTGTCGATTTTGTCATTTTACTTGCCGTTACTAGTCTTATCTTGATTCGGTGGCATCGTGGGATGAAGCGGCGCGGACCGACCTTACACGTATGCTTACGTGAGACAGGTTCCACCGACTGACATGCACTAGTTGCATAAGGTGGCTAGCGGGTGTCTGTCTCTCCCACTTTTGAAAAGGGTCCTTATGAAGGGTAAATAGAAATTGGCATATCACGTTGTGGTTTTGGCGTAGGTAAGAAACGTTCTTGCTTGAAACCTATAGCAGCCACGTAAAAATTTGCAACAACAATTAGAGGTTGTCTAACTTGTTTTTGCAGCATGTGTCATGTGATGTGATATGGCCAGAAGAATGTGATGAATGATATATGTGATGTATGAGATTGATCATGTTCTTGTAATAGGAATCACGACTTGCATGTCGATGAGTATGACAACCGGCAGGAGCCATAGGAGTTGTCTTAATTTATTTATGACTTGCGTGTCAACTCGAACGTCATGTAATTACTTTACTTCATTGCTAACCGTTAGCTATAGTAGTAGAAGTAATAGTTGGCGAGACAACTTCATGAAGACACGATGATGAAGATCGAGATCATGGTGTCATGCCGGTGACGATGATGATCATGGCACCCCGAAGATGGAGATCAAAAGGAGCAGAAAATGATATTGGCCATATCTTGTCACTAAATGATTGCATGTGATGTTTATCATGTTTTACATCTTATTTGCTTAGAACGACGGTAGCATAAATAAGATGATCTCTCGCTAAAATTTCAAGAATTGTGTTCCCCCTAACTGTGCACCGTTGCTAAAGTCCGTTGTTCTGAAGCACCACATGATGATCGGGTGTGATAGGTCCTAACGTTCGCATACAACGGGTGTAAGCCAGATTTACACATGTAATACACTTAGGTTGACTTGACGAGCCTAGCATGTACACACATGGCCCCGGAACACGGAAGACCGAAAGGTCGAACATGAGTCGTATAGAAGATACGATCAACATGAAGATGTTCACCGATGATGACTAGTCCGACGCACGTGATGATCGGACACAGCCTAGTTGACTCGGATCATGTATCACTTAGATGACTAGAGGGATGTCTGTCTGAGTGGGAGTTCATTAATAATTTGATTAGATGAACTTAATTATCATGAACTTAGTCTAAAATCTTTGCAATATGTCTTGTAGATCAAATGGCCCACGCTAATGTCAACCTCAACTTCAACGCGTTCCTAGAGAAAACCAAGCTGAAAGACGATGGTAGCAACTATATGGACTGTGTCCGGAACTTGAGGATCATCCTCATAGCTGCCAAGAAAGTATATGTCCTTGAAGCACCGCTAGGTGAAGCACCCGTCCCAGCAAACCAAGACGTTATGAACGCCTGGCAAACACGTGTTGATGATTACTCCCTGGTTCAGTGCGGCATGCTTTACAGCTTAGAACCGGGGCTCCAAAAGCGTTTCGAGCAGCACGGAGCATATGAGATGTTCCAAGAGCTGAAAATGGTTTTCCAAGCTCATGCCCGGGTCGAGAGATATGAAGTCTCCGACAAGTTCTATAGTTGTAAGATGGAAGAGAATAGTTCCGTCAGCGAACACATACTAAAAATGTTTGGGTTGCACAACCGCTTGTCTCAGCTGGGAGTTAATCTCCCGGATGACGCGGTCGTTGACAGAATCCTTCAGTCGCTCCCACCTAGCTACAAGAGCTTTGTGATTAACTTCAATATGCAGGGGATGGAAAAGACCATTCCTGAGGTATATTCAATGCTGAAATCAGCGGAGGTGGAGATCAAAAAGGAACATCAAGTGTTGATGGTGAATAAACCACTAAGTTCAAGAAAGGCAAGGGTAAGAAGAACTTCAAGAAAGATGGCAAGGGAGTTGCCGCGCCCGGTAAGCAAGCTGCCGGGAAGAAGACAAAGAATGGACCAAAACCTGAGACTGAGTGCTTTTATTGCAAGGGAAACGGTCACTGGAAGCGGAACTGCCCCAAGTACCTAGCGGATAAGAAGGCCGGCAATACCAAAGGTATATGTGATATACATGTTATTGATGTGTACCTAACCAGTGCTCGTAGTAGCTCCTGGGTATTTGATACCGGTGCGGTTGCTCATATTTGTAACTCAAAGCAGGAGCTGCGGAATAAGTGGAGACTGGCGAAGGACGAGGTGACGATGCGCGTCGGGAATGGTTCCAAGGTCGATGTGATCGCCGTCGGCACGCTGCCTCTACATTTACCTACGGGATTAGTTTTAAACCTCAATAATTGTTATTTAGTACCAGCTTTGAGCATGAACATTGTATATGGATCTCGTTTGATGCGAGATGGCTACTCATTTAAATCCGAGAACAATGGTTGTTCTATTTATATGAGAGATATGTTTTATGGTCATGCACCGCTGGTCAATGGTTTATTCTTAATGAATCTTGAACGTAATGTTACACATATTCATAGTGTGAATGCCAAGAAATGTAAGGTTGATAATGATAGTCCCACATACTTTTGGCACTGCCGCCTTGGTCACATTGGTGTCAAACACATGAAGAAACTCCATGCAGATGGACTTTTGGAGTCTCTTGATTATGAATCATTTGTCACGTGCGAACCATGCCTCATGGGCAAAATTACCAAGACTCCGTTCTCCGGAACAATGGAGCGAGCAACCAACTTATTGGAAATCATACATACTGATGTGTGCGGTCCAATGAGCGTTGGGGCTCGCGGTGGCTATCGTTATGAAAACACCCTCACTGATGACTTGAGTAGATATGGGTATGTCTAGTTAGTGAAACACAAGTCTGAGACCTTTGAAAAGTTCATGGAATTTCAGAGTGAGGTTGATAATCAACGTGACAGGAAAATAAAGTTCTTATGATCAGATCGTGGAGGGGAATATTTGAGCCACGAATTTGGCACACACTTAAGGAAATGTGGAATTGTTTCACAACTCATGCCGCCTGGAACACCTGAGCGTAATGGTGTGTCCGAACGTCGTAATCGCACTCTATTGGATATGGTGCGATCTATGATGTCTCTTACCGATCTACCGCTATCATTTTGGGGTTATGCTTTAGAGGCTGCCACATTCACTTTAAATAGGCCTCCGTCGAAATCCGTTGAGATGACACTGTATGAATTATGGTTTGGAAAGAAACCTAAGCCGTCGTTTCTTAAAGTTTGGGGATGCGATGCTTATGTCAAGAAACTTCAACCTGAAAAGCTCGAACCCAAGTCGGAAAAATGCGTCTTCATAGGATACCCTAAGGAAACCATTGGGTATACCTTCTACCTCAGATCCGAAGGCAAGATCTTCGTTGCCAAGAGTGGGTCCTTTCTGGAGAAAGAGTTTCTCTGGAAAGAAGTAAGTGGGAGGAAAGTGGAACTTGATGAGATGACCCCTCTCGAACCAGAAATTAGTGCAGCACAAGAAAATGTTTCTGTGGTGCCTGCACCGACTAGAGAGGAAGTTAATGATGACGATCATGATCAAGTTACCACTGAACTTTGTTGGTCCACAAGGACACGTTCCGCACCAGAGTGGTACGGCAACCCTGTCATGGAAATCATGTTGTTGGACAACGATGAACCTTCGAACTATGAAGAAGCAATGGTGGGCCCAGATTCCAACAAATGGCTTGAAGCCATGCAATCCGAGATAGGATCCATGTATGAAAACAAAGTATGGACTTTGACAGACTTGCCCGATGATCGGCGAGCGATAGAAAATAAATGGATCTTTAAGTAGAAGACGGACGCGGATGGAAATGTTACCATCTATAAAGCTCAACTTGTCACTAAGGGTTATCGACAAGTTCGAGGAGTTGACTACGATGAGACCTTCTCACCCGTAGCGAAGCTAAAGTTCGTCTGAATCATGTTAGCAATTTCCGCATTCTACGATTATGAAATATGGCAAATGGACGTCAAAACGGCATTCCTTAACGGCTTCCTTAAGGATGAATTGTATATGATGCAGACGAAAGGTTTTGTCGATCCTAAGAATGCTGGCAAGGTATGCAAGCTCCAGCGCTCAATCTATGGGCTGGTGCAGGCATCACGGAGTTGGAACATTCGCTTTGATGAGATGATCAAAGCGTTTGGGTTTACACAGACTTATGCAGAAGCCTGTGTTTACAAGAAAGTGAGTGGGAGCTCTGTAGCATTTCTCATATTATATGTGGATGACATACTATTGATGGGAAATGATATAGAATTCTTGGAAAGCATAAAGGCCTACTTGAATAAGTGTTTTTCAATGAAGGACCTTGGAGAAGCTGCTTACATATTAGGCATCAAGATCTATAGAGATAGATCAAGACGCCTCATAGGTCTTTCAGAAAGCACAGCTCAAAGCCCGACCACGGCAGAAGATAGAGAAATGATGAGTGTCATCCCCTATGCCTCGGCCATAGGGTCTATTATGTATGCCATGCTGTGTACCAGACCTAATGTAAACCTTGCTGTAAGTTTGGTAGGAAGGTACCAAAGTAATCCCGGCATGGAACACTGGACAGCGGTCAAGAACATCCTGAAGTACCTGAAAAGGACTAAGGATATGTTTCTCGTTTATGGAGGTGACGAAGAGCTCGTCGTAAAGGGTTACGTGGATGCTAGCTTCGACACAGATCTGGATGACTCTAAGTCACAAACCGGATACGTGTATATTTTGAATGGTAGGGCAGTCAGCTGGTGCAGTTGCAAGCAATGTGTCGTGGCAGGATCTACATGTGAAGCGGAGTACATGGCAGCCTCGGAGGCAACACATGAAGCAATCTGGATGAAGGAGTTCATTGCCGACCTAGGAGTTATTCCCAATGCATCAGGGCCGATGACTCTCTTCTGTGACAACACTGGAGCTATTGCCCTTGCCAAGGAGCCCAGGTTTCACAAGAAGACCAGGCACATCAAGCGTCGCTTCAACTCCATTCATGAAAATATTCAAAATGGAGACATAGATATTTATAAAGTGCATACGGATTTGAATGTCGCAGATCCGTTGACTAAACCTCTTCCACGGGCGAAACATGATCAACACCAGAACTCTATGGGTGTACGATTCATCACAATGTAACTAGATTATTGACTCTAGTGCAAGTGGGAGACTGTTGGAAATATGCCCTAGAGGCAATAATAAAATGGTTATTATTATATTTCCTTGTTCATGATAATTTTCTATTGTTCATGCTATAATTGTGTTATCCGGAAATCGTAATACATGTGTGAGCACATAGACCATAACATGTCCCTAGTGAGCCTCTAGTTGACTAGCTCATTGATCAATAGATGGTTACGATTTCCTGACCATGGACATTGGATGTCATTGATAACGGGATCACGTCATTAGGAGAATGATGTGATGGACAAGACCCAATCCTAAGCATAGCACTAGATCGTGTAGTTCATTTGCTAAACTTTTCTAATGTCAAGTATCGTTTCCTTAGACCATGAGATCATGCAACTCCCAGATACCGTAGGAATGCTTTGGGTGTACCAAACGTCACAACGTAACTGGGTGGCTATAAAGGTGCACTATAGGTATCTCCGAAAGTGTCTATTGGGTTGGCACGGATCGAGACTAGGATTTGTCACTCCGTATGACGGAGAGGTATCTCTGGGCCAACTCGGTAATGCATCATCATAATGAGCTCGATGTGACTAAATAGTTAGTCACGGGATCATGCATTACGGAATGATTAAAGTGACTTGCCGATAACGATATTGAACGAGGTATTGGGAAACCGACGATCCAATCTCGGGCAAGTAACGAACCGATTGACAAAGGGAATTGTGTACGGGATTGCTTGAATCCTCGACATCGTGGTTCATCCGATGAGATCATCGTGGAACGTGTGGGAGCCAACATGGGTATCCAGATCCCGCTGTAGGTTATTGGCTGGAGAGGTGTCTCGGGCATGTCTGCATGATGCCCGAACCCGTAGGGTCTACACACTTAAGGTTCGGTGACGCTAGAGTTGTAGAGATATTAGTATGCGGTTAACCGAAAGTTCTTAGGAGTCCCGGATGAGATCCCGGACGTTACGAGGAGTTCCGGAATGGTCCGGAGGTAAAGATTTATATATAGGAAGTCCAGTTTCGGCCACCGGGAGAGTTTCGGGGGTCACCGGTATTGTATCGGGACCACCGGAAGGGTCCCGGGGGTCCACCGGGTGGGGCCACCTATCCCGGAGGGCCCCATGTGCTGAAGTGGCATGGGAACCAGCCCCTGGTGGGCTGGTGCGCCCCACCCAATGGCCCAAGGCGCCTAGGGTTGGAAACCCTAGGGGGCCGTTTCCCCCCTGAGGGGGCATGCGCACCCCTGATTGGAAACCCTAAGGGGGCCGTTGCCCCCCGAGGGGCCGCCGCTCCTCCTCTAGATGTGATCTCCAAGGCGGGCATGCGCCCCCCCTAGCCCCTATATATAGTGGAGGGGAGGGAGGGCAGCCGCACCCTAAGCCCTTGCGCCTCCCTCTCCCTCCCGTGACACCTCTTCCTCCTCAAGTAGTGCTTGGGGAAGCCCTGCTGGAATCCCGCTGCTTCCATCACCACGCCGTCGTGCTGCTGGATCTCCACCAACTTCTCCTCCCACCTTGCTGGATCAAGAAGGAGGAGACGTCTCCGCTCCGTACGTGTGTTGAACGCGGAGGTGCCGTCCGTTCGGCGCTAGGATCATCGGTGATTTGGATCACGACGAGTACGACTCTATCAACCTCGTTCTCTTGAACGCTTCCGCTCACGATCTACAAGGGTATGTAGATGCACTCCTCTCTCTCTCTCGTTGCTAGATGACTCCATAGATTGATCTTGGTGACGCGTAGAAAATTTTAAATTTCTGCAACTATCCCCAACACTAAGGTTAGTCTTCTGTCCCGGTTCTAGCCACCAACCGCGACTAAAGATAATCCTATATATACCCCCACCCCAGCTTGCTCACTCCTCTGTTTTTTGGCCCGCCGGCGTGTGCAGGTGTTCGATGAAATGCCCGTGCTACACTTAAGCTTTCTTCTCTCCAAGCTCCATTTTCCTAAAGATTTGTCTAGGTTTGGTGGTCCGTCCTGTCCCATCCCCATCCTCACCGCCGTCGACCGCCCACGCCGATCTCGTCGCCGGCAGCACCGTGGTGAGCCTCTTGTTCTTATCTTCTCTAAAATAAAAAAGATTCTTACTTGTATGATTGGGATAGATACTTGTATAATTTTATTTCTTTTATTATTGTTTGTTATTATATAGTGCCATGGTTTTGGTATCTTCCCCTATTGGCCCTCGTCCTGTCTATGATTCGGATTTGGTATATTATCTTTTATAACTATTTGTTTCATTTAGTGTTTATGACAATTATGCCGACCAACATGACATAGATGTTTTTATCTAGGAGGTATGTGAACCGGAAATTCCAACCGACCCTCTTGTCGAGAGGTTATTTAGATGAAAAAGAAAACAATTACTTGAAAAAAATTGAAAAGAATTGAGGAGGAGAAGATGGAATTCGAGTTGCATGTTGCGGATGTAGTCGATGATCACAAGATCAAGATTGATGCAATGCACTTGAAGATTAGAAAGATTAGAAAATATGCCATTCATACTGGGGCTTGGTATCATTATGCCGTTGGATCAATTGTTACCTTAGTTGCGATTCTGATCGCATTTGTTATTGGATTGGAATGTTTTACATAGTTTCAATGTATAGTTTATTAGATGCTCTAGAGAGCTATATGTTGTTCAACGAGAAGTATGTATGAACTTTATGTATTTATGTTTTCAGTAATAACATTTGATCACTATTGTACTTTGGTTTTAATTTGATGATGAACTTCTATTAATTTGGTTACTTCTCTATTCATGATGTTCTGTAATGGTTTTTGACACACTTAATTATATATAATGCACACAGATGAACCATCAACGGATGTACGGTGACAGATGCACCTCCGAGTACATTAAGGGCCTGCATAATTTTCTCGAAGTGGCTGAGGCAAACAAGCAGAATTGTTTTATGTATTGTCCATGCCTTGTCTGTGAGAATACGAAGGATTACTCTGACTAGAAAACCCTTCACATCCACCTGCTTGAGAAGGGTTTCATGCCACACCATAACGTTTGGACCAAGCAGAAAGAGGGGTTACACTAGTGCAGAACATGCCTTTATCACCGGTTCGTAAAGTCCTTTAGTGCCGGTTTTGCAACCGGCACTATGGAGTGGAGACTAAAGCCCCCCCCCCCTTTAGTACCTGTTCGGCACGAACCGGCGCTAAAGTGCCACCACGTGGCACGAGCCAGGCCCGGGTGCTGGTAGACCATTAGTACCGGTTGGTAGCACCAACCGGTACTAAATGTTTGGGGGGGTTTTGGTTTTAATTTTTATTTTTCCATTAATTTTGTTTTTTCCATTTAATTCTTTTTTGTTTGCTGGTATTTTACGATACTACATATTGTACACGTTATGCATATATATAAATAGATTTTCTCGTAGAACTGATCATATATATAATCGAATGTCTCACAACCACCATTAATTATTCACACATACACATGTATATATATACAATTTCTCCTACAAGTTGCCTTGGTGCCTTCGGAGCACGATGACAAGTGGTTCATGGGGGCGGTAGCGGGTAATAGTATTCTCCTTTGGGATCTATGACCTGGTCGAGCAAAAATCCCGCTATTTCCTCTTGAAGTGCTCGTATGCGCTCCTCTGATAGGAGCTTGTTCCGCACCTCTTTGAACTGTTAAGAAGGAGATCAATATGCATGTGTATTAGTTGTGTGACTAGATATCGATAATCATGTAAGATTTGTGAATAGTGTTCTGGCAAACGTACCCAGTCCTGTCTATCAGATCTGCTCCTTTCGGACGCCATCATGCGAATGTTCTTGCAAACGTAGTATGCACACACTTCAGTCCCCGGCGCCTGCTTCAGGGCCTTTACGACAATAGAATTTAATCAGATAATAATTAATCAAGCATGTTAATTAATTAATGGTATTGAAACAAGAATTAAAGAGATGGTAGCTAGCTAGCTAGTACTACTTCATTACTTACCTTGGGTCGATACCATCATAGCTTTTGTCGCCATTTTCCTGGAGTCACCTTGATGTACTTTGCCCAAGCCCTACCCGCCGGCAAAGAAAATTAATAAAGGAGTTACTAAAAATAGTTCATATCAGGAAATGACGAACTAAATAGGCCGAGATATAGTTAATAATGATTGAAATAACCTGTCGACTATCCCCTTCACGATGGTGTAGTCACTATTTTTTTTAAGTAGTGAGTCCAGTACTTCAACTTTTCCTTCGTCAACTTTAATGTCTAACAAGATCCACTGGAGGTTGCATGCGCATACGTTTGCATGTATAAATTAAGCGGGCATGTGCATAACACTAATCAACTATAACCCTAAACCCTATACACTTATTAACATGTAGCTAGTAAGCAAAAACAGAATTTGTAGTACAAGGCAGTGCGACTCACTCGAAGTTGTAAGGAAGTAGTATATCTTCATTGCTATTGAGGCGCTTCAAGAACTCTACCATGTTTTTCTCTACATCTTGTCTACACCATTCCAATTTCCATGTGTATTCATTAACGGTATTTGGGTCAATGAACCCAATGCCATAGCGTCCAGCTTTTTTCATTTCATACATCTTCATCCTGCATAATACCACAGAAAAGAATATATAGTGAGGATATATAATTACAGATAATTAATGATCAATCAATGAGCACTAGAGCTAGCTTCAGACTTAAATTACAGAAAGAAATCACTTACAGACAATAGCAACTGACGATAGATTTGTCGAGTGCATCTTGATTGAATAACTGAAATAGTTCTGAATACTCAACGGCCAGAGCTTTCTTATGGAAGTAATGATCTTCCTCGACTTGCACCATGAGGGACTCTCGATTGGAAATCTTGGTAATTTTCATGTACCAATCATGCAATTCATACATTCTCGTTGGGAGGTTCTTAACCTCCTCGGGCTCGACCAAAGGTTCGCCGCGGACATATTTCCGTTTTATTTCCTCCTCTCTAAGCGGAGGCATGGGCTCGATATCGAGGAGTTGTCCAACAGTGATCTTGAGCATTTCAGCCTGCATTATATGCTCCCCGGTTATTACCACATCGCCCAGCTCGGGAATGTAAACGGTTTGCCCACAATAATATTGGGCGCGCGTACTCTCAT
>NC_057796.1:18835269-18850599 GCF_018294505.1 Triticum aestivum
ATTTTTTGACAGCTGCTTGTTGGCTCGAGCTCGAGCTCGCTTCTTTCTGTAGTTGTGCTCGATGTGCCTTCCTGATTTGGCGCTCATAGTCTGAGTCAACAGGCTTGGGAGCTGGTGGTCTAGCCATACGAATGAAGTGGTCAATCTTTTCGTCAGGCACTTTCTCCCTCGGCGGCGTTGCCGGTTTGGTCGAAAATGAGCGTCCACTTCGGCCCGCACTATTGCATCGTTTTGCTCCTCGGTCATGTTGTAAGGCCTCTGAGGACGAGGAGCGAGGCTGCTTGGACCATATTTATATCGCTTGTCTCCGCCTGTACTTTCTGTACTACCTCGACTCGTACCGCTACGCACCATAGCTGCGGCGTGTCTCTTCTGCGATTGCTTAGGCGGCGGAGACGGCTGACGTGGCTTAGTTGGAGCAGGAGGAGTGGCCTGACCCTCTGCCGGACTTGAAGCAGGAGGTGTGGCCTTTCACGGTGTCGGACTTGAAGCAGGAGGTGTGGCCTGACGCTGTGCCGGACTTGAAGCGGGAGGTGTGGCCTGACACGGTGTCAGACTTGAAACAGGAGGAGTGGCCTGACGCTGTGCCGGACTTGAAGCAGGAGTCTACTCACGCGTTCGTGGACTTGGAGGAGCGGGAGTCTGCTGACACGGTGGCGGACTTCGAGGAGGAGTCGGTAGACGCGGTGCCGGTGGACTTTGAGAGATGTTGCAATCCTTTTTCCATAGGATGATACGATGTATGGCCTCTCCCTGTGTTTGCTCGTCGTCACCTCCAGGAATGTCAAGCTCTAGCCCCGAATATGGGCCCACCACCTCATCAACCAAGACACGAGCATAGCCCGCTGGAATCGGGGCACAATGGAAGGTTGCTTTGAGGGTAATTGTAAAAGCAACGACGTTCGCCACCTTCATGGATATGTTCTTCATTTTGAAGTGTAGCTCACAGTTAGTGTTCTCTATGATGTCATCCACAGGGTATGTATCCAGTAGTGTGTCCCCCGGGGCGGAACAACGCTTCTTCTCGGCATGGATGGGACAGTGCTATCCAATGCTGGATGATCATCCGCTTGCTGCTGCCGCTGCTGAGACCCCCTTTCCTGGCTAAGTGAGTCGATCTGCTGCTGGAATTTGAGTGCCAAGTCCGCGTGCCTTGCTTCTAGGCCTTGAAGGCATTCCACGTCCTGCTTCCTCTGCTCCTCCTCCAGCTTCCTCTTCTTCTCCTCCTCCATCTTGTTTCTTGCACGGGTCCTGTAGTCGTCGTTCCATTCCGAAAAGCCCTCATACCAGGGAATAACGCCCTTGCCTCGTGTTCTTCCCAGGTGTTCGGGATTTCCCAGGGCGCGCGTAAGCTCGTCGTTCTCTCTGTTGGGCGTGAACACCGCCTTTCGAGCATCTTCTATTGCGTCAAGTAACTTTTGTTCTGTTCCTTCTAGACTTGCCTTCTTCGAAACCAGGCCTGTCTTCGGGTCCAACGCCCCCCATGCGCATAGAACCAAGTTCTGCACCTGGGGGCCAGCTCCTAGTAACCGGAGTGACCCCTGCATCCTCGATCTCTTGCTCAGACTTATCCCACTTAGGCGTTGCCACCGCGTAGCCACCTGGAGCCAGCCTATGGAACTGCGTCTTTTTTGCGGCATTGGCCTTGTTTTTTCTCGACCGTTCCTTAGATAATTTTGATTCCTTGAATTTCACGAAAGCAGGCCAGTGTTCTCTTTGCTTCTCTAGTGTTCCCTTGAATTCTGGAGTCTTCCTTTCTGCAGCGAGGTAGTTGGCCCATACAGTTTTCTTGTGGGTGTTGAATGCAATTGCCATCTTCTTAAGAGCAGCGTCCATGACTTTCTGCACATCTGCATCAGTGAAATAATCTGGTAGGGTGAAATGTTCCATCAGAGATTCCCAAAGCTTTTGTTTTGCTCTGTCATTGACCCAAGTAACATATGGGCGTTTAGTTTTTGGCTCTTTCCATTCTTGAATGGAGATCGGGAGTTTGTCCTTCACATGAACTCCGCACTGACGAACGAACTTGCTCGCAATGTTCTTAGGCGTGAGGGGTTCGCCACTAGCTTTGATGGAATCGATGTTGTACTTTACACCCTCCTTCAACTTTTTGCTCGGGCCGCGCTTTGTCCTGCTATCTGTTTCGTTAATATATCTTGAAATAAAAAAACATGTGATGATCACTAGATGCATGCTTATATAAATATACCTCGCCGGTAGTCTTTGTTATTTCAAGATCAACATTGTATTCGTCATCATAATCATTGTCTGCGTCATCATAATCATAATCATAGTTCATGACTTCATCAGCTCGGTCGTCGAGATCGAATATCTTATCATCACCCTCCCCGGTATTGTTCAGATATTGGGAGCCGTCATTTGCTTCATTCAGATCATCTGGCCTGCTAGGGCTGCGTATGATCTCGAACAGGGCCTCTTCTCCCTCTCTCCCGGTATTGTCCGCCATAGCTTTTATTTAACTAATACAGAAGAAATATAAAACAATTTAGTATTCAAATTACAATGCATGGATGCAATCAATAAGGAAAAACTGAATCATATAGTACATAATATGCATCGTCTCGAATAATATATAATCTTGAATACATCGTCTCAAATAATATATAATCTCGAATACATCGCCTCAAATAATATATAATCTCGAATACATCACCGGCTAGGTAGCTAATAAAGATCGAATACTATAGAAGAATCTAGGCCACTCGTGGTTCCTGGGGCGCAGGCGGTGGACACCCAAAGACAAGGAACCATCACAGGATCATATCTCCGGTCATCTGCCCAAAGAACCTGCCAGGTATTGGAGAACCTGACGTCCATAGTAGGCATGTAGCGATGGACGTGCTCGTCCTCCTCCCTGACACGACGACGCACCACCTCCGGCGGGGCCGGCTCCCTCTGCACCAAATGTTGCCCACGCGAACGCCACCAAAGGAGATTAGGGTCGACGATGGGACCCGAGGCCGGGTTCCTCACCAAGCATCGCGCCCCTCCAGGTAGCACCTCCCAGTGCCAGCCTGGCGGAGCCCAATCCCGGACATGGGTCCTCTGAAGCAGGACGTCGTCGCGAACGGGTCGACGGCGAGGATGCGGGCCGGGCATCATCGACAACAAATACTATATGCCGCAAAAGTAAAGTAACATTTTTTAAATGATTGGATTGTGATTTCTTATATGCAAATTCTAAATTTTCTAACTAAAAATATAATAAATTAAAAAAATCGACCATATCTAAAACTAACATTTCTATAACTAAAATTGTCTAACTAATTTTTCTTTAACATTTCCATATAACAACCATTTCTATAACATTAATACAGAAGGAACTAACATTTCTATATAACTAACATTTCTATAACATTAATGAAGAAAAAACTAATAACTAATAACTAATAACAGAAAAACTAAAAACTAAAAACAGAAAAACTAAAAACTAAAAACAGAACAAAAATTGTGTATGTGTGTGTATGGTGTGTGTGTGTGTATGTGTGTGTATGTGTTGTGTGTGCAGGCGACGGCGAGGGCGAGCCAAGGCGACGGCACCGGCGGCGCGCGCGGCGGCTTCGATTGGAGGGAGAGGAGAGGGGGGACAGAGGCTCACAGCACGGGCGAGGTCGAGGCGACGATGACACGGGCCGGTGCGGGGACGGGGACGCGGGCCGGTGCGGGGATGGGGATGGGCCGGCGACGCGGACGGCGCGACAAGGACGGGGGCGGCGCGGAGTCGACGGGGACGGCGCGACGGCGGCGGCGACGGCGCGGTGGCTATGAAGCAGAGAGAAGTGGGAGGAAACTGACGAAATTTTCGTAAGTGTTTCTTATATAGGATGGTACTTTGGTACCGGTTGGAGCCACCAACCGGTACGAAAGGTCGATTTTGGCCAGGCCAAGTGGCGGGAAGCGCCCACCTTTAGTACCGGGTGGTGGCACCAACCGGTACTAAAGGCCCACCCTTTTGTACCGGTTGCTGCCACCACCCGGTACTAAAGGGTGTGCGCTGCCAGACGAGGGGCGCAGAAGTTTAGTCCCACCTCGCTAGTTGAGGAGCGCCAGGACCAGTTTATAAGCCCCGACGCGGGCACTTCATTGAGCTCCTCTCAATAGCAGGCCTTCTGGGCCTACCTCTCCTACTCTGCCTGTGGGCCTACTGGGCTTGCGGGCCTGCATCCTGGCCCAACCACAGGTTGGGTTTCTAGTCGTATGCAGTCCGCTCTGGCCCAGTAGGTGGGCTTTTTTATTTTCTTATTTTTTTGCTTTATTTATTTTTGGTTTATTTATTTTTGAGTTGTTTTTTTATGTATTTAGAGTTTCTTTGGGATTATTTTTGCTTTAGGTACAAAAAATTACAAACTTTCTGTTAGTGCCGGTAGTTTACAAATTTGAATAGTTTACATTTTGAATTATTTGAAATTTGTGTGAATCACTAGTTTGTGAATAACTTAACTTTGAAAATAGATTTTCAGTGATTCTTTTTTCTTATGTTTAATATTAGTGTGTTTTATCATTATATTCAATTTTCTAATTCTTAGGTTATTTAAAAAATGAAATCCCTTTGTAACGGATGAGTTTTCGTCCGAAACCCTGATACTTCGAAAGAGATTGTCCATTTTATACACGAAGTGCATCCAGTTTTTGCGGTAACCCTCTCTACTTGTTTGCACATGCTATGTGGGTGAAATTATGGTACCATGCCAACTTTCAACCTTTTCTGAGTTCATTTGAAATGCTTTTCAATTTCAGGGTCATTTAGCTGAAAAAATCAGTAAATGCATGAAAGAATTTGTTTGCACATAAAATTTCTTCGCGTTTCAAATGCCAAAACACATAACTACCCTAACTATTACAGAGATTCCCTCCTGGGTGTGAAACACAGAAGAAATTGATGATAGTGAAGCCGATCACATCCCAGATCTTTGGGTGTGAAACTTTTTCTTCGCGTATGTCCCTTTGCGCCGTAGCCATGGAAAATCTTAATCATTTAACTGGATCCTCAGGTCAATATTCACTATGAATGGAGAAATTTCATCAAACTTTTCATAATCTTCTGACATGTCTGTCTTGTCATTCACTCCCACGATGTTTCTCTTCCCAGAAAGAACTATGTGGCGCTTTGGCTCATCGTATGATGCATTCGCTTCCTTATCTTTTCTTTTTCTTGGCTTGGTAGACATATCCTTCACATAGAAAACCTGTGCCACATCATTAGCTAGGACGAATGGTTCGTCTGCATACGCAAGATTGTTGAGATCCACTGTTGTCATTCCATACTGCGGGTCTTCCGTTACCCCATATCATGTCATATTGACCCATTTGCACCGAAACAAAGGGACCTTCAAATCACGTCCATAGTCAAGTTCCCATATCTCCTCTATGTAACCATAATATGTTTCCTTTCCCGCGTTGGTTGTTGCATCAAAGCGGACACCACTGTTTTGGTTGGTGCTCTTCTTATCTTGGGCGATCGTGTAAAATGTATTACCATTTATCTCGTACATACCCTTTGAAAGTCATTATATTCGAAGATGGTAACTGGGACAGCGAGTACATGTCATCTTCAATAGAGGCGTCATGCATGGTACGTGTCTGCAACCAGCCGGCAAAACTCCTGGTTTGTTCACGTGTAATCCAATCATCAGACCGCTCCGGGTGTTTGGAGCATAGAAAATTCTTGTGTTCGTCCATATACGGAGCCACCAAGGCGGAATTCTGTATAACTGTGTAGTGTGCTTCAATGAGAGAATGTCCGTCCATACATATTTTTTGATTCCCTCCTAGCGTGCCTTTTCCATCCAGTCTGCCCTTATGCCGCGATTCAGGAACACCAATCGGCTTAAGGTCAGGAATAAAGTCAATGCAAAACTCAATGATCTCCTCATTTTCATGGCCCTTGGAGATGCTTCCTTCTGGCCTAGCACGGTTATGAACATATTTCTTTAAGACTCCCATGAACCTCTCAAAGGGGAACATATTGTGTAGAAATACACGACACAAAACGCTAATCTCTTCGCATAGCTGAACTAGGACGTGCGTCATGATGTTGAAGAAGGATGGTGGGAACACCAACTCGAAACTGACAAGACATTGCGCCAAATCATTCTCTAACCTTGGTATGATTTCTGGATCGATTACCTTCTGAGAGATTGCATTGAGGAATGCACATAGCTTCACAATGGCTAATCGAACGTTATCCGGTACAAGCCCCCTCAATGCAACCGGAAGCAGTTGCGTCATAATCATGTGGCAGTCATGAGACTTTAGGTTCTGGAACTTTTTCTCTGCCATGTTTATTATTCCCTTTATATTCGACGAGAAGCCAGAGGGTACCTTAATACTAAGCAGGCATTCAAAGAAGATTTCCTTCTCTTCTTTGGTAAGGGCGTAGCTGGCATGCCTCTGATGTATGCCGTCTTTTCCATGCATACGTTGCTGGTCCTCCCGTGCCTCAGGTGTATCTTTTGTCTTCCCATACACGGCCAAGAAGCCAAGCAGGGTCACGCAAAGATTCTTCGTCACGTGCATCACATCGATTGCAGAGTGGACCTCTAGATCTTTCCAATAGGGCAGGTCCCAAAATATAGATTTCTTCTTCCACATGGGTGCGCGTCCGTCAGTGTCATTCGGAACAGGTTGTCCGCCAGGACCCTTTCCAAAGACTACCTTCAAATCCTTGACCATATCATGTACATCAGCACTAGTACAGTGGCGAGGCTTCGTCCGGTGATCCGCCTCACCTTTGAAATGCTTGCCTTTCTTTCTTACGGGATAACTGCTCGGAAGAAATCGACGATGTCCCAGGTACACATTCTTCCTACAATTCTCCAAATATATACTGTCGGTATCATCCGAACAGTGCGTGCATGCGCGGTATCCCTTGTTTGTCTGTCCTGAAAGGTTACTGAGAGCAGGCCAATCATTGATGGTCACGAACAGCAAGGCCTTTAGGTCAAATTCTTCCCCCATGTGCTCATCCCACGCACGTACACCTGTTCCATTCCACAGCTGTAAGAGTTCTTCAACTAATGGCCTTAGGTACACATCAATGTCGTTACCGGGTTGCTTAGAGCCTTGGATGAGCACTGGCATCATAATGAACTTCCGCTTCATGCACAACCAAGGAGGAAGGCTATACAAACATAGAGTCACAGGCCAGGTGCTATGGTTGCAGCTCTGCTCCCCAAAAGGATTAATGCCATATGCGCTTAGACCAAACCATACGTTCCTTGCGTCATCTGCAAACACCTTCCCGTACTTTCTCTCAATTTTTCTCCACTATGACCCGTCAGCGGGTACTCTCAACTTTCCGTCTTTCTTACGGTCTTCTTTGTGCCATCGCATCGCCTTGGCATGCTCTTTGTTTTGGAAGAAACATTTCAACCGTCGTATTATAGGAGCATACCACATGACCTTGGCAGGAATCTTCTTACTAGGCCGCTCGCCCTCGACATCACCAGGGTCATCGCGCCTGATCTTATAGCGCAATGCACCGCATACCGGGCAAGCGTTCAAATCCTCGTACTCACCGCGGTAGAGGATGCAGTCATTAGGGCATGCATGTATCTTCTGCACCTCTAACCCTAGAGGGCAGACAACCTTCTTTGCTTCGTACGTACTCTCGGGCAATTCGTTGTCCTTTGGAAGCATATTCTTTATCATTACCAACAACTTCCCAAATCCCTTGTCAGATACACCATTCTCTGCCTTCCATTGGAGCAACTCCAGTGTGGTGCCCAACTTTTTCTTGTCAGCTTTGCAATTCGGGTACAAAAATTTCTTGTGATCCTCTAACATGCGCTGCAACTTCTTCTTCTCCAAATCACTTGCGCAGTTTCTCTTTGCATCGGCAATGGCCCGACCTAGATCATCAACGGGCTCATCTGATGCCTCTTCTTCAGCTTCTTCCCCCATTGTTGTATTATCGTATTCAGGGAACCCATGGCCAGGATAGCTGTCGTCGTCCTCTTCTTCTTCATTGTCTTCCATCATAACCCCTCTTTCTCCGTGCTTGGTCCAAACATTATAGTGGGGCATGAAACCGGACTTAAACAGGTGGACGTGAATGGTTCTTGACGTAGAGTAATTGTGATCATTCTTACAGACTAAACATGGACAAGGCATAAAACCATCCGCCCGCTTGTTTGCCTCAGCCGCAAGCAGAAAAGTTTGCACACCATTAATGAACTCGGGAGAGCATCGGTCATCGTACATCCATTGTCGGCTCATCTTCATTACACAACACCGAATAGACCAAATTAATACAAGTTCATACATAAAGTTCATGCATAAAGTTCATACAAGACTTAAATGCAACAAACAAATAACTCTCTAACTAAAGAATTTAAATGCAACAACAAATGCGATCAAGATCGCAACTAAGGTAACAATTGATCCAACAGCATAATGATACCAAGCCTCACTATCAATGGCATATTTTCTAATCTTTCTAATCTTCAAGCGCATTTTCTCCATCTTGATCTTGTGATCATCGACGACATCGGCAACATGCAACCCCAATTCCATCTTCTCCCCCTCAATTCTTTGTAATTTTTCTTTCAAATACTCATTTTCTCTTTCAACTAAATTTAACCTCTCGACAATAGGGTCGGTTGGAATTTCCGGTTCACAAACCTCCTAGACAAAAATATCTATGTCAACTTTATGGGCATAATTTGTCATAAACATGAAATGCAACAACTAGTTTTAAAAGAGAATATACCACATCCGAATCATAACAAGGACGAGGGCCGACAGGGACGGATATCAAAACCATGGCACTATGTATAACAAACAACGTACGGGTAAGATAATTATACGAGTAACTATATATCCAAATCACACAAACATCAATTTGGTAATGTAAAACATTCATGAACAAGAGGCTCACCACAAGGTGGTGCCGGCGACGGAACGGTGCGGGCGATCGACTGTGGTTACGACGGAGATTTAGAAGGCACTAAGTAAACCACACCTACATATGCAAACTAAGTGTTAGTTTTGACCACAATTTGCATATAAATCAAATACTAGCACATATATTTTCTACCAAATTACTAAACTCATAAATTAATCACTATACAAAGCATTGCAAGAGCTAATCTAGCAATGAGAGATGAAAGGACAAAGTTGCTAACCTTTGTGATCATTTAAATGGATGGGGGCCTTCAAATCTTAACAAATTTTGGGCAAAATGTGTGATGAGCTCGAGAGGAAGAGGGGAAGAACAGAGAGGAGAGGGGAAAGGGGAAGAACAGAGCGAGCTCGGGTGGACAAAGGGCTTATGTAGGACGACCTTTAGCACCGGTTCGTGCCATGAACCGGTACTAAAGGTGCTGGAGGGGCCCCGGACTGACAACATCCTGCCACCACTCACTTTAGTACCGGTCCACGGCACGAACCGGTGCTAAAGGTCGGCCACGAACCGGTACTAATGAAAGCGGCTGGCTAGCCATTGGAACCGGCACTAATGCACACATTAGTGCCGGCTCAAAATCAAACCGGCACTAATGTGCTTGACATTTGACCCTTTTTCTACTAGTGTTATGATGGAAGACAATGAAGAAGAAGAGGATGATGACAACTATCCCACCCCTTAATACGGTGATGCTGCAACGGGGGAAGCTGAAGATCAAGAGGAACCTTACGATGTGCGTGATGATGATCTTGGCCGGGTCATTGTGGATGCAAAGAGAGAATGCCAAATTGAAATGGAGAAGTTGAAGTTCGATCGCATGTTAGAGAATCATAGAAAAAGGTTGTACCCAAATTTCAAAGATAACAACACAAAGCTCGGTACCACACTGGAATTGCTGCAGTGGAAGGCATACAATGGTGTATCTGACAATGGATTTGGGAAGCTACTGAAAATAATGAAGAAGAAGCTTCCAAAGGATAACGAATTCCCTGACAGTACATACGAAGCAAAGAAGGTTCTATGCCCTATAGGATTGGCGGTGCAGAAGATACATGCATGCCCTAATGACTGCATCCACTACCACGGTGCGTACGAGGATTTGAACGCATGCCCGGTATGCGGTGCATTGCGGTTTAAGATCAGACGAGATGACCCTGGTGATGTTGAGGGCGAGCGCCCCAGGAATAGGGTTCCTACCAAGGTGATGTGGTATGCTCCTATAATACCACGGTCGAAACGTCTGTTCAAAAACAAAGAGCATGCCAAGTTGATGCGGTGGCACAAAGAGGACCGTAAGAAGGACGGGAAATTGAGAGGACCCGCTGACGGGTCGCAGTGGAGAAAAATCGAGAGAAGGTGGGGGGACTTTGCAGGTGACGCCAGGAATGTATGGTTTGGTTTAAGCGCGGATGGCATTGATCCTTTTGGGGTGCAGAGCTGCAATCATAGCACCTGGCCCATGACTCTATGTTTCTATAACCTTCCTCCTTGGTTGTGCATGAACCGGAAGTTCATTATGATGCCAGTGCTCATCCAAAGCCCTAAGCTACTCGACAACAACATTGATGTGTACCTAATGCCATTAGTTGAAGAACTTTTACAACTGTGGAATGGAAAAGGTGTACGTGTGTGGGATGAGCACAAACAACAGGAATTTGACCTACATGCGTTGTTGTCTGTAACCATCAATGGTTGGCCCGCTCTCAGTAACCTTTCAGGACAGACAAACAAGGGATACCACGCATGCATGCACTGTTAGATGACACCGAAAGTATATACCCAGACAAATGCAGGAAGAATGTGTACCTGGGGCATCGTCGATTTCTTCCGACCAACCATCAATGTCGAAAGAAAGGCAAGCATTTCTGAGGCGAGGCAGATCACCGGAAGAAGCCCACCATCCGTACCGGTGATCACGTACTTGCTATATGGTCAGTGATTTACATGTAATCTTTGTAAAGGGTCCCCGCAGACTATCTATTCTGAATGACGCTGAGGGACGCGCACCCATGTGGAAGAAGAAATCTTTATTTTGGGACCTACCCTACTGGAAAGACGTAGAGGTCCGCTCTTCAATTGACGTGATGCGCGTGACGAAGAAACTTTGCGTAAACCTGCTAGGCTTCTTGGGTGTGTATGGGAAGACAAAAGATAAACCAGAGGCATGGGAGGACTAGCAATGTGTGCACGAAAAAGATGGCATGCCTCCAAAGCAGTATGAAGGTCGAAAGAAAGGCAAGCATTTCAAAGGTGAGGCAGATCACCGGAAGAAGCCCGCCCTCCATATTGGTGATCACATACTTGCCATGGTTAATGATTTACATGTAATCTTTGGAAAGGCTCCTGGCGGGCAATCTGTTCCAAATAACGCTGAGGGACGCGCGCCCATGTGGAAGAAGAAATCTATATTTTGGGACATACTTTAACGCCGCGAGACCGATGCACCAGATGTCTTCTGTTTATTCACCGTCGTTGCCATGTCATTCGCTTGCGTGTTGCATTTTTCCATGTCATCATGTGCATTGCATCTGCATGTTTTTTTCAAAACATGCATCCGTTCGTAGTTGCCCATCTCCCAGTTCTCTCCGTTATCCGTTCTGAGCCCAACCACACTCGCACGCGCCCGCGGCACCTCCGAAATATTATTTTATAAGTGGGATAAAAATGTTCTCGGAATGGGTTGAAAGTTGGTTTGCAGTGTAGTTATGTTGTCGGTAGACCGCCTGTCAAATTTCATTCCATTTGGAGGTCGTTTCATATCCCAACGGTTAACCGCATTAACCGCCGGACGTTTCGGTACTCCAAGACAAATTGGACCCTTTCCGTCCTTCTCTTTGCAGCCCACCACCTCTCCACAACAGCCCACTAGTCCATCTAACTCCTCTCCATGCTCTTCACCATCGGATCACGATAGTGTGGGCGAAAACGGCACCTCCATAGCCCTATCCCTATAAAAACGTCCCCCTCCTCTAAAGCTGGAAACCCTAACTCCCTCCTCAATTTCTGTGCCAGCCACCTGCCCCGCCGCCACTTGTCGCCAGCCTAGAGGCCAGCACTGCCACCCGCCGACGGCTATAGCCAATCGGAGGCCGCCACGTCACAGAGCCGGCCTCCCCGCCACCGCGGTCCGCGGAGACCGCAACCGGCCCTCCCCGGGCCAGATTTGGGACCGAGCGCCCCGCGCGTCCCCGCCGAACCCCGCCACCCCGCGCCGCCGCACCGCACCCCATCGCGCTGCCGCCGCTGTCCACCTTGCCACGGCCTCGCCTCAGCTCGCCCCGCCGCCAAGCGCCGCCGCCCGCGCTGCCCTGATCTCGGCGCCGGCCGGATCCGCCTCCCCGTCGCTGTGTTGCCTCGCCGCCTCGTCACCGGAGCTCCTCCGCCCCGGATCCACTCGGGTGGATCAGATCCACCACTCCCGCCATCCAAATGCCTCCGCCGTCCCGGATCTCTCCGTCCCAAGTCGGCCCCGTCCAGTTATCTTGGGAGGTAGAGAACTCGTAAGTCCTTTTTCTGAGAGTTATCATATAAGCATGTTTGACATGCCATAACTTTGTGCATGTTATTCCTATGGTGATGTTCTATATGTCAAAGTGTTCAGCTCTTAATGCTCTACACGATGGTGCTGGTTGCATTCATATTAGAGTCATTTTGCCATGTTAATTTCTGTTGCAAAAGGCATGTTGCTGTTAACTGCTAAAAATTGTTATAACTTGCCATTTTGTCATTTTCGTGTGATTTGATGCGTGCATCAGATGAGCATCTTGTCAACATGTGTGTGGTGCATTTTTATGTCCCCTTATCTTTAGTATTTATTTCGTGCCATGATGTTCTATGATGTGAGTGCCATGAGGTCGCAAAGTAGCCTACTCACTGTTTGTTGTTTTCAGAGACTTAGTGAATTCTGCGAAGTCTGAATCTGTTATATTGCGATGCCATGTGTCCTTGATGCTACCATGAAATCTATGCATATTTTGGAGATGTCGAGTAAACATGTTTTGAACACAATATTATGATCTATCGTCCATGCCCTTGTTTGCAATTATAACCTGCTGCATATGGTTCTTTCGTTGCCCTCAAGTTTCTTGAAAATATGACTGTCAGCATGCCTAGATTTTACCAAGTCTATTACATTATCTTGCCATGTTCACTTGAAGCTATCATCAAATCTGTTGCTCCAATGATCATGCTTATTAATGATGTTTTGTTAAGGGTGTTTATGAACTGCTTGCCATGCTCCTCGATGCCATGAATAGTTCCTCTAGAATATACTTTTATTATCTCAAAGTATGCACATGAATCTGTTTCGGTCGAACTGTTTTTCACTAGTCTGAGAATCTGTTATGACTTGCCTACTTGTCTTGATGAATGAAATTGATCTAGAGGTTCTATGGAGATGCTTAGTAATCATGTTTTGCCGTGTTTAACATGTACTTTCGTGCCACGTTTTTTGTGCTATGTTCATGCACTGTAGCATCATTGTTTCATGCCTCCAACATGTCAACATGTTATTCTTGCTCACATGTATGCCATGTTTTTCACGGTCCTGATATGTGTTATAAAGTTGATTTTTGCATTGATCATATTGGTTTAATCTTGATGCCTATGAACCTGAACCTTAATGATATTTGAAGCATGTAATCTGTACTTGAAGAGCATATCATGTTTGTGCCAATCTTGTTCTTGTAGCATGTTGTTTTGATGCTTGCAATATGCCTAGTTGCTGTTTTGGACAACTTGTCATTTAAACTTGTTTCATGTGTATGTGTTGAACCGTGGCTCCGTTTGGAGCATGCTCTGTATGAAACTTGCTTGGTTTTGCATGTAGATGCATCATGTCATGTTGCATCCATGTTTGGAGTGCGTGTGCTTGATGTTTGAATGCATGTTGCTTCAATGACATGTTTAACTTGTTTTGCTCATATCTTCTAGGCCGTAGTGACGAATTAAATGAACTTTATATGTAACTTGACTAGAAAGTTTTGTAGATCATCATTGAGCATCTTAACTTGCTGTTTAACATATCTAACATAAGGATTGTTCAGATCTGGACCAATTTCGAAATATGCATATGAGGACTTACCAGAATTGTTATATGTTGTTTCCGGCCTCATTTAAACTTGCTTTGAAGTGATGTTCTTGTTTGCACCATCTCTTCCCATGTTTAGCATCATGTAGCCTTGTCATGCATCATACTTGGTTGAGCATTGTAACAACCTAGTTTTTGGCCCTTTCTTTTTCTTTTGGATTTTTTTGCTCTGATTTTCATTGTGGAGTGGATCTGTTGCCTTGCAACCTAGGAGATCATCATCATTTATTCTATGAAGTGACTCATCATTCTTAAATATTTCCCAAGATCATGTCATTTCCATTCTCGCCCATCCCTAAAATTCTTTTCTGAGGAATATTCGTTTTTCTATTAAAGGAATAGTCATGTTTGCCCTAGGTTGTGAAGCAACTTATATTTCTGTCACTCCCAAAATTCCCAAATAATTATCATTATTTCTTTGGGTCATAGTTGGTCAAATGTGCCTAAACTTTCCTGTCCAAGCCCAAAAATAATTGCCCAATATTATTTCTTCATTTATGTCCAGAGTGACTTTCTGTGAAGGAAGTGTCATTTATCTTATCTTGTTTGCTCCCAAACTTTTTGGGCATGATATATCATCCAAATAATTACTCCATACCAAAATTCAGCTCCATTTCCCTAGTGAATCTTCCTCACCAATTTTTTGAAGTTTCTATCAGACAGAAGACAGTGTGAAGGAAGTACTAGCTAGGAGTACCCAAATGAGTTGAAATTTTGCACACTCCTTCAGGTGCTCATATCATCACACTCCTCCAATTTTAAGCCCTATCCCATCATCTATGTGAGCACAACCTCAAATATTTGTTTCTGGCAATATTTTCAGGTTGTGAAGTGTGACGCCCGGATAATCATGCTACAGTGATACTCTGCTAATGACCACGTTACCTCCGTTACTATTGCTAATCTATCGTTAGATCAAAACCGGTCGAATATTGAAATTCAACATTTGGTAAATAATAAAAGTTTTCAAACATAAAAAAAATGTTCGGTCTGTACTAAATATTACATAGATAATTATGGTGTAGAAGACATAGTTTTATAAAATGCATAAATATTTTAAATTGAATTAAAACAGAAGAGAAAATAAATAAAAGACAGAAAATACAAAAGAGAAAACAAACAAAAAAAGGGGGAAAAGAAACCCCCCGGGGCTCCGGCCCAGCAGGCCATTGGGCCAACCCACCTGGCCGGCCCACCCCGCACCTCATAACCTCCCCCCACTCCTCCACTCACCCACAGACACCCCCACACCCCCCGAAATATCTCTCCCCCCTCTCTCTCCCGATTGGATCAGGATCGAGAGGAGGAGGCCGCC
>NC_057796.1:18850915-18853807 GCF_018294505.1 Triticum aestivum
GGCCACGCCCGTCCGTGCCCCCTCTCTCCCCTGCTGGCTTTTGGCCGCGCGCGCCGCGCACCCGCGCCTCGCCCGCGTCCCCGGCCGCCACCGCACGCGCGCTCCGCGCCGGCCTCGTTGGCCTCGCCCGCTACGCCGCTCGCCGTCGCCCCCCTTTTTCCTTCATAATTCTTTTGACTTGATGTCATCGCCGATCGATTACATCTTCATAAAATCTCTCGACAAATGTGTCGTGACCATCATCAGCATTCTGAGCTCTTCCACGATATCAATTGTATTCATGGTGAGAAATACCAGTCTTGCCCTAGATGAGTTGTGTTATCATCGACCGCATCCTTGTCTTCCCTCAACACAAAACGTGTTCATGTTTTGGATTGAATCTTGAGTTCCTCGCTATCCAGCATCTGTTCCTCTTCACCTTGGAGTATTACCATCTTTTATGTCAAGAAGGTCGTGAGAATTGCTCCGCCTCTTCAAATTTCTTGGCATAGTGATACTTCTTAGCGTCACCATTCTTTCTTGGCCCTCGTGTTGATTCCAACAGGGGTACCAACAAGTGAACGGTGCTGTTTGGATTCTGCCCTTCTAGCAACCCTATTACTTTGAAGTTAATGGTCGGCCGTTCATTCTTAGACTATTGATTATTGAATCACCATTCCGACGTTAGTCATGCAACCCAGCCCATATCTCGGGTGCACCTTTTTAACCAATGTTTAATTGTGTATGTTTTCCTCGAACATACCTCATTATATCATTTGATCAGACAAATGTTATCTCCTTGTTCACATAAGTGTGGAAATCCATCTTTTGAAAATCTCAATGAATTATCGCTGAGTCCATCAGCCACCTCCTCATCCTCTCCTTGGTTTAATGATTAACTCTTGTTTCGGAACTCGCTTCCGTAGTTCAATTCCCGAAAATCTTACAATGTCATCTCAACAAATTGTGTTGCACCTTTCTTCTGAGGCATCCTGAGTCTGAGTTATCCTAACACCAATCAGACCTGAATCTCGGTCAGATATGATGGTTGGAACATTTTTCCAAGAGTCATAACATTGTTCCTTATATGACCCGGTAAGGTGATGTCATCCTAGCACACCTGGCCGGAGGACCTAGTGTTATAGTTTCCCTTTTAACAAGGTTAACCATTCTTTCATGAGGAAATTGAATGACTTGTTTAATAAGTTTTTCCTGATGGATCCTTTGTGTATCCAAGGTCTGACCTTTGCTTGAATACCTTGTCAATGCTATCTCGAAGCATGTCTGTGGTACTCCGATCTTTGATAAGAACATTTAAAGCACCATGCTAAAATTTCTTTATCGATTATCCAAACACCGTTGTATGGGTAATGTTATGAAATTCCTCTCCCCTTACCTAAATGGTTTCCTACTTTTTATCATGCCAGGGATATCATGCTCTGCTTGTCCTTGTGAAGGATATACCCCTGAAAAATGTGTTTAAACACATTTTCCTTTCCACTGTTCTGTTTAATCAGATAATCATATTTTTCCTCTTCATTGGTTGGTTTAACGTTTCTTGTGATCTATATGATTTTAGCAGTAATATTATCCTGCTTATGTGAACACCTTAGTGTACAACTCTGTCAGGAAGACCCTGCTACTATTGTTGGAAACATTCCGGTAACCACAGATGGATGAGAACTTTGCCTATTGGTCTGCCTCGTTCTACGAGCAGAAAATGGTTCTCTTCGTCCCTCTCCCTTGGTACCGATGTTGTTACCAACATAACTGATAAACTATCCTCTAACGTGCCTTGCTATCATGATCGTGCAAGATGTCACCGCTCCTTCTACTTTAACCCACATGGTGGGCCCATAACCCACTGTTCCCCAGGATCGAAACCTGACTCTCCTGTACACCCTGTTGTCAAAGTTATTCCTCGCGCTTGACTTCGTATGTAATTCAAGGGCCACCTGCCTAGTGATCTATTCTGGCATCAAGCACAAAACTTATTCTCATTGCTGGACCCCCTTTTCACAATTTGTCTCCGACATCGAACGATTGTCTATCCGTTCGAAATGTCATATTGTGTCTTCTTACTTTGCTCTCGATGTGTTTTATTTGGTCAACTCGAGAGATGGTCATGTGCTCATGCACGGGACAGCCCTCAGATGATTACCCCTTATAGCATCCTATCATTGTCAAGCTGCCCCTTACCTAATCGTAAGTAAGATGGAGTTCCCGAAAAAAGGATGACCACTGCATCATGAACACCTGAAGCAGAGAAATGAAGACATCAAAGTAATGGATCGACATCTTCGAGAAGAGCAACCAAGACCGAGAAGACTCGTTAGAATTTCGTAACCAAATCCCTTTTCCCCTTCACCTCTTAAAATCTCCGGACGAGATTTCTTGTAGTGGAGGAGAATTGTGACGCCCGGATAATCATGCTACAGTGATACTCTGCTAATGACCACGTTACCTCCGTTACTGTTGCTAATCTATCGTTAGATCAAAACCGGTCCAAAATTCGAATTCAAAATTTGGTAAATAATAAAAGTTTTCAAACATTAAAAAAATGTTCAGTTTGTATTAAATATTACATAGATAATTATGGTGTAGAAGACACAGTTTTATAAAATGCATAAATATTTTAAATTGAATAAAAACATAAGAGAAAATAAATAAAAGAAAGAAAATACAAAAGAGAAAACAAACGAAAAAAGGGGGAAAAGAAACCCCCCGGGGCTCCGGCCCACCCCGCACCCCATAACCTCCCCCCACTCCCCAACTCACCCACCGACACCCCCACACCCCCCAAAATATCTTCCCACCCTCTCTCTCTCGATTGGATCGGGATCGAGAGGAGGAGGCTGCCGACGCCGCCCGATGCCGCCTCGCCGCGACGCCGCCGCCTCCACCTCGTCGTCT
>NC_057796.1:18854278-18888443 GCF_018294505.1 Triticum aestivum
GGCCTCGCTGGCCTCGCCCGTTGCACCGCTCGTCGTCACCCCGCTGCCGCTCTCGGCCGTGCCCCGCCCCGCCCGGCGTGCCCCCGCACTCGCTACAGCAGCGCGCGCACGCGCACGCCCCCGCTCTCCTTCTTCTGCCGCTAGCTGCTGCGCTACAGTTGCCCGCCCGCACCCGCTAACGAATCGCCCCGGTTGGCCTATGGGCCAATGACAGCTGGGGCCCACCCCTGGGAACGTTTTAAAAAAAGGATTTAAAAAATAATATAATTAATTAATTAATTAACTTAATTAATTTTAATCAATTAAACTAATCAATTAACTAGACTAATTAAACTGTTAGTAAATTAATTAATCAGTTAGTGACAGTGGGGCCCACCCCTAATTAATCCTGATTAGGTTAATTAAAATTGGTTAACTAAAATGTGTTACTGACCAGTGGGACCCATTGGTCAGGTTGACAACTCAACCCCTGTTGACTGCTGACGTCAGCATGACATCATGCTGATGTCATAAATCTTTTTTGAATTAAAATAATTAGATAAATGCTAAAAATGATTTAAATCTTTTAAAATCAATATAAAATAAACCGTACCTCGGATGGACAAACTTTGTACATGAAAGTTGCTCCGAACGATGATACGAATCCGGATATGCAACCCGTTCGTCTGCCACACATCCCTAGCATAGCGAACATGCAACTTTTCCCCTCTAGTTCATCTGCCCGAAAACGTGAAACACCGGGAATACTTTCCCGGATGTTTCCCCCCTTCGCCGGTATCACCTACTACCGCGTTAGGGCACACCTAGCACCGCTCGTTGCCTTTTCATGCATATGTTTGCGTTACATTTATTGTTTCTTCCCCCTCTTCTCTCGCTAGACACCGAGACCGACGCCGCTGCTACCCAGTACGACTACGGTGTTGACGACCCCTCCTTGCCAGAGCAACCAGGCAAGCCCCCCCTTGATCACCAGATATCGCCTATTCCTTCTCTCGACTGCTTGCAATAGAGTAGTGTGGCATGTTACTGCTTTCGGTTAATCCTATTCTGCTGCATAGCCTGTCATTGTTGCTAAAATTGTTGATACCTTTACCTACTATCCTAATGCTTAGTATAGGATGCTAGTGTTCCATCAGTGGCCCTATACTCTTGTCCCTCTGCCATGCTATACTACTGGGCCGTGATCACTTCGGGAGGTGATCACGGGCATATGATATATAATTTATACTATTACATTACTTATGATACTGTTCGGAGATGGGGGCTGAAGGGGCAGGTGGCTCCATCCCGGTAGAGGTGGGCCTGGGTTCCCGACGGCCCCCGACTGTTACTTTGTGGCGGAGCGACGGGGCATGTTGAGACCACCAAGGAGAGAGGTGGGCCTGGCCCTGGTCGGCATTCGCGGATACTTAACACGCTTAATGAGATCTTGGTATTTGATTTGAGTCTGGCCACTGGCCTATACGCACTAACCAACTACTCGGGAACAGTTATGGGCACTCGATGTCGTGGTATCAGTCGAAGCCTTTGTGACATCAGCGACTGAGCGGCACGCGCCGGATTGGAACGTAAGCCTGCTCTTGTGCAATGGGCGATGGGCCCAGACCCCTGCGCCATAGGATTTAGACCGGCGTGCTGACCTCTCTGTTGTGCCTAGGTAGGGTTGTGACATGTTAATCTTACGAGGCTGGGCATGACCCCGGAAAGTCTATCCGGCCAAATGGGATCGAGCGTGTTGGGTTATGTGGTGCACCCCTGCAGGGAAGTTTATCTATTCGAATAGCCGTGATCTTTGGTAACAGGATGACTTGGAATTGTACCTTGACCTTATGACAACTAGAACAGGATACTTAATAAAACACACCCTTCCAAGTGCCAGATATAACCCGGTGATCGCAGTCTAACAAGGCGACGAGGAGGGGATCGCCGGGTAGGTTTACGCTATGCGATGCTACTTGGTGAACTTACCATCTACTCTCTTCTACATGCTGCAAGATGGAGGCTGCCAGAAGCGTAGTATTCGACAGGACAAGCTATCCCCCTCTTATTCTGGCATTCTGCAGTTCAGTCCACCGATATTGCCCTTTTACACAGATACCCATGCATATGTAGTGTAGATCCTTGCTTGCGAGTACTTTGGATGAGTACTCACGGTTGCTTTCTCCCTCTTTTCCCCCTTTCCTTTTTACCTGGTTGTCGCAACTAGAGGTTGGAGCCCTGGAGCCAGACGCCACCGTCGACGACGACTCCTACTACACCGGAGGTGCCTACTACTACGTTCAGGCCGCTGACGACGACCAGGAGTAGTTTAGGAGGATCCCAGGCAGGAGGCCTGCGCCTCTTTCGATCTGTATCCCAGTTTGTGCTAGCCTTCTTAAGGCAAACTTGTTTAACTTATGTCTGTACTCAGATATTGTTGCTTCCGCTGACTCGTCTATGATCGAGCACTTGTATTCGAGCCCTCGAGGTACCTGGCTTGTATTATGATGCTTGTATGACTTATTTTATTATTAGAGTTGTGTTGTGATATCTTCCCGTGAGTCCCTGATCTTGACCGTACACGTTTGCGTGTATGATTAGTGTACGATTGAATCGGGGGCGTCACATGAAGCAAGTATATTTTGTATTGCTTCATTAATTCTGAAAAATTACCAGATCAAGCTCCTACCCTTATAACATCTATCCACAAAATTTGGGATCATTTCAACAAGCCATTTTCTCTCCAAAATTATTACAAGTTTTTGGACAGAGAGGATGTTTGTGAAGCAAGTACCATTTTGGCTTTTCCATTTGGTATGAAATTTTTACAGCATCTCTATATGTCCAAAACTTGCTCCGTTGACAATTTTGAGCTCAAGTGGCTACTCCAAGTGAGTGGATCATCTAGATCAAGTTTCTGGACCATAAAGTGAGTTGCACAACAACCATATTAGTTTGTGGTCCATTGTACTCCAAAACCCCCAGGATTATAGTCCTTCATAAGCTAATCACCCCAGACAACAGCTTTGCCCCCAATCAGTTCTCTGCTGAGCACAATGGCTTCCTAAATTTTGATGCAGCAAACTTTCGTCGATGCCTCACTTGGCTACAGAGCGCCTTCTGTCGAGCTTTCTCTTTCTAAAGCCTCCAGGGTAGAGAGACAACACCCCAGACAAGGTTTGCCATCCCCTCCAGTTGCCCCCATGACATGTCGCGTGGTGACTGCGCCACTGGCATGGTAATTCACACGCTCTGCTCGCAGCGGCCGCGTCCAGGATGTCTTCTAGCTCTGGCCCCTCTCCCTCTCATCGTCTTCGCACACGTGACCATGTCTAGCAGCTCCGCCTTGTCGTTGATACCTCCCTGGACCCCTTTCCCCCTCCCACAGCTCGCTCGCTAGCGCTCGCCGCCATGTGCCCGCGGGCGAACAGTGGTGGTCTTCTTCCTCCCCGTGCCCCCTTCGGCTACTTTGCTCCGTGACCGCTGCATCGTTGCCTCGTCATGTTCCCGTGCCCTCCCCGTGATCGATGAGCTCGGCAGAGCCTCGGCCAGATGCGCACAACAACCACCGGGTCAACCCCCCTCCTCCCCTGGCTATATATATTAGCCACCCCCGAGCCCGTTCGACCTCACCACTACCCTCCCCATCCTCCTCTGGTCCTGCCTAGCTACTCACCCGAGCTCAAGAGCCCTCCTCACCGCCCCGCCACCACGGCCACCGGCTAAATTCCGGTGAACCAGGCCCTCTCCTCTCCAATTCTCTCCACCACTAGCTCCCCTGCACTCCGGAGATCCTCCCCACCTCCTCGCCTCATCTCTAGAGCCACTTTTGACCGTCGCCGCTCAAAAGGCCGCCGCCGCCCCGTCCTCTATTGTCTCCAGCTGCGGCCGCCCTATTCCTCCCGGCGCGTGTGTTCTCTCTGGTCGAGCGCGGTATCTTCCCCCGAGCTCTCCGTTGGCCCGAGCACAGTCAGAGACGGCCGGAGTCACCGGAGCGCGCCGGCGCTCGCTCGGCCCCGAGCTCCTCTGTTCCTCGCACCGGGAAGAAGAAGGAAGAGGAGGGAGGAGACAGAGAGAGCCGGCGGGGCCCACACGTCAGCGACCCAGGCTCCCGGGCCCCCACTGCCACGTTGGATAAGTGGAAGCGCATTCTGCGCTTTACACTTTCCCTGTGGGAGAGCGTATTTTGCTGGAGTCTGCGACCCGCCGAGCTGCCAGGGGCCTATTTGTGAATATTTTATTTACAGAATAGTCCCTAGTCTTCAATCCTTCATATCTTTTTTATCCTAACTCCAAATGAGGTGATTCCAAAGCCCACTTCTTCATTTCGTCGAGCCTATTCTGACAGGATCATTTTCACCATGTTTTAACATTCTGAAATTACAATTTTGCCCTTGCCCTTATTCAGCCCCCTCCGCGAAAGAACGTTTTTCGGCAAATCTTTCCGCAACCTTCTCGCACTTCTTCCCGGTGATTCCACCCCTCCCAGGCAAGCCACACCCTCCATTTGCATGATTGCAATGCAATGCCATGGTTTACTTATTTGAACTTGTTTAAAATTTGCTTTAGCTACATGTGACTGATACATGGCATTTCTCGTAGTGATATTTTGCTCTTGCTATTGCCATGATGCTGTTTGGAGTATCAATTATCACAGATATACTTTGGGGATAAATTTCGGCATTATGTTGGTCAGGTGCCACCGAACCGGGCTTTTCCAGTGCAACCACATTTGCCTTTATGGGAAGGCCTTAATGCGGTCTATTGTCATGCCTCTCGCTGCTGCCTCCAACGAGGGAAGGTTATGGGCGCCTGCTACCCTGATCAGGTTGGCAGACATAAGCCTTGTGTGCCCGTAGTTGTTGTAGGCGCCTTTTTGTCCCTGTTTGGGACCGTTTTATTTTGCCAGGAAGATGGCCGTTGGATTTAACGAGTTGACATTGGGTCCACTCAGGATTGAACCCAAAGGGGGAGTTGATGTCGCTTGAAGCTATGTCGGTATTTCCCCAAAGAGGAAGGGATGATGCAACACAGCGGCGGTACGTATTTCCCTCAGATATGAAACCAAGGTTATCGAACCAGTAGGAGAACCAAGCAACACAACATAAACAGCCCCTGCACACAGATAACAAATCCTCGCTACCCGACGTGTTAAAGGGGTTGTCAATTCCTTTCGGGTAACGGGGCCAGAAATTCTTGTGTAACGGTAAAAAGGTTGTAATAGATTGGATAAATACATCGCAACTAAAATAAAGTGCAGCAAAGTACTTTTGGGGTTTTGAATTAATAGATCTGAAAATAAATGCAAATAAAATTAGATCGCAAAGGCAAATAATATGAGAAAGAGACCCGGGGGCCGTAGATTTCACTAGTGGCTTCTCTCGAGAAAAATAGCAAAGCGGTGGGTGAACAAATTACTGTTGGGCAATTGATAGAACTTCAAATACTCATGACGCTATCCAGGCAATGATCATTACATAGGCATCACGTCCAAGATTAGTAGACCGACTCCTGCCTGCATCTACTACTATTACTCCACACATCAACCGCTATCCAGCATGCATCTAGTGTATTAAGTTCTTGAAGAAACGGAGTAATGCAATAAGACCGATGACATGATGTAGACAAGATCTATCTATGTAGAGATAGACCCCATCGTTTTATCCTTAGTAGCAACGATACATACGTGTTGGTTCCCTCTCTATCACTCGGATCAAGCACCGTAAGATCGAACCCACTACAAAGCACCTCTTCCCATTGCAAGATAAATAGATCAAGTTGGACAAACAAAACCCAAATATCGGAGAAGAAATATGAGGCTATAAGAGATCATGCATAAAAGAGATCAAAGAAACTCAAAAACATAGATCTGATCATAAACTCAAAGTTCATCGATCCCAACTAACACACCGCAAAAGAGTCACTAGTAGAAAAAGGGTCAAATGTCAAGCACATTAGTGCCGGTTTGCTTTTGAGCCGGCACTAATGTGTGCATTAGTGCCAGTTCCAATGGCTAGCCAGCCGCTTTCATTGTACCGGTTCGTGGCCGCCCTTTAGCACCGGTTCGTGCCACGGACCGGTACTAAAGTGAGTGGTGGCAGGATGTTGTCAGTCCGGGGCCCCTCCAGCACCTTTAGTACCAGTTCGTGGCACGAACCAGTGCTAAAGGTCGTCGTACATAAACCCTTCGTCCACCCGAGCTCACTCTGTTCTTCCCCTTTCCCCTCTCCTCTCTGTTCTTCCCCTCTTCCTCTCGAGCTCATCACACATTTTGCCCAAAATTTGTCAAGATTTGAAGGCCCCCATCCATTCAAATGATCACAAAGGTTAGCAACTTTGTCCTTTCATCTCTCATGCTAGATTAGCTCTTGCAATGCTTTGTATAGTGATTAATTTATGAGTTTAGTAATTTGGTAGAAAATATATGTGCTAGTATTTAATTTATATGCAATTTGTGGTCAAAACTAACACTTAGTTTGCATATGTAGGTGTGGTTTACTTAGTGCCTTCTAAATCTCCGTCGTAACCACAGTCGATCGCCCGCACCGTTCCGTCGCCGGCATCACCTTGTGTTGAGCCTCTTGTTCATGAATGTTTTACATTACCAAATTGATGTTTGTGTGATTTGGATATATAGTTACTCGTATAATTATCTTACCCGTACGTTGTTTGTTATACATAGTGCCATGGTTTTGATATCCGTCCCCGTTGGCCCTCGTCCTTGTTATGACTCGGATGTGGTATATTCTCTTTTAAAACTAGTTGTTGCATTTCGTGTTTATGACAAATTATGCCCATCAAGTTGACATAGATATTTTTGTCTAGGAGGTTTGTGAACCGAAAATTCCAACCGACCCTATTGTCGAGAGGTTAAATTTAGTTGAAAGAGAAAACGAGTATTTGAAAGAAAAATTGAAAAGAATTGAGGGGGAGAAGTTGGAATTGGAGTTGCATGTTGCGGATGTCGTCGATGATCACAAGATCAAGATGGAGAAAATGCGCTTGAAGATTAGAAAGATTAGAAAATATGCCATTGATAGTGAGGCTTGGTATCATTATGCTGTTGCATCAATTGTTACCTTAGTTGCGATCTTGATCGCATTTGTTGTTGCATTTAAATTCTTTAGTTAGAGAGTTATTTGTTTGTTGCATTTAAGTCTTGTATGAACTTTATGTATGAACTTGTATTAATTTGGTCTATTCGGTGTTGTGTAATGAAGATGAGCCGACAATGGATGTACGATGACCGATGCTCTCCCGAGTTCATTAATGGCGTGCAAACTTTTCTGCTTGCGGCTAAGGCAAACAAGCGGGCGGATGGTTTTATGCCTTGTCCATGTTTAGTCTGTAAGAATGATCACAATTACTCTACGTCAAGAACCATTCACGTCCACCTGTTTAAGTCTGGTTTCATGCCCCACTATAATGTTTGGACCAAGCACGGAGAAAGAGGGGTTATCATGGAAGCCAATGAAGAAGAAGAGGACGACGCCAACTATCCTGGCCATGGGTTCCCTGAATACAATGATACAACAATGGGGGAAGAAGCTGAGCCGGCAATGCGGGAAGACGCTGAAGAAGAGGCATCAGATCAGCCCGCTGATGATCTAGGTCGGGCCATTGCCGATGCAAAGAGAAACTGCGCAAGTGATTTGGAGAAGAACAAGTTGCAGCGCATGTTAGAGGATCACAAGAAATTGTTGTACCCGAATTGCGAAGCTGACAAGAAAAAGTTGGGCACCACACTGGAATTGCTGCAATGGAAGGCAGAGAATGGTGTATCTGACAAGGGATTTGGAAAGTTGCTGGTAATGATAAAGAATATGCTTCCAAAGGACAACGAATTGCCCGACAGTACGTACGAAGCAAAGAAGGCTGTCTGCCCTCTAGGGTTAGAGGTGCAGAAGATACATGCATGCCCTAATGACTGCATCCTCTACCGCGGTGAGTACAAGGATTTGAACACTTGCCCGGTATGCGGTGCCTTGCACTATAAGATCAAGCGCGATGACCCTGGTGATGTCGAGGGCGAGCGCCCCAGGAAGAAGATTCCTGCCAAGGTGATGTGGTATGCTCCTATAATACCACGGTTGAAACGTTTGTTCCAAAACAAAGAGCATGCCAAGGCGAAGCGATGGCACAGATAAGACCGTAAGAAAGACGGAAAGTTGAGAGTACCCGCTGACGGGTCGCAGTGGAGAAAAATTGAGAGAAAGTACGGGAAGGAGTTTGCAGATGACGCAAGGAACGTATGGTTTGGTCTAAGCGCAGATGGCATTAATCCTTTTGGGGAGCAGAGCTGCAACCATAGCACCTGGCCTGTGACTCTATGTTTGTATAACCTTCCTCCTTGGTTGTGCATGAAGCGGAAGTTCATTATGATGCCAGTGCTCATCCAAGGCTCTAAGCAACCCGGCAACGACATTGATGTGTACCTAAGGCCATTATTTGAAGAACTCTTACAGCTGTGGAATGGAACAGGTGTACGTGTGTGGGATGAGCACATGGGGGAAGAATTTGACCTAAAGGCCTTGCTGTTCGTGACCATCGATGATTGGCCTGCTCTCAGTAACCTTCCAGGACAGACAAACAAGGGATACCGCGCATGCACGCACTGTTTGGATGATACCGACAGTATATATTTGGAGAATTGTAGGAAGAATGTGTACCTGGGACATCGTCGATTTCTTCCGAGCAGGCATCCCGTAAGAAAGAAAGGCAAGCATTTCAAAGGTGAGGCGGATCACCGGACGAAGCCTCACCACCGTACTAGTGCTGATGTACATGATATGGTCAAGGATTTGAAGGTAGTCTTTGGAAAGGGTCCTGGCGGACAACCTGTTCCGGATGACGCTGACGGACGCGCACCCATGTGGAAGAAGAAATCTATATTTTGGGACCTGCCCTATTGGAAAGATCTAGAGGTCCGCTGTGACGACCGGTTTTTCAATGAAACATTTATTGAGACACCGACCCCTTTAACGGACCAGTATAGAAGAATCCTTCTTACTGGTAGACAAATTCTTGATTACAGAAATCCAGAAGTACTAAATATAATACAAGGTTGAGCGGAGGCTGCTCAACAATTTATTACAAGCACGCCGATATTATACATAAAGGCAGACATGACACAAGGGGTATGGTGGCATAACTACTGACTCGTAATAAAAGTGGTGGTGGATATGTCACAGCGAAGCGGGTGACGTGACTCCTGAATCTTACAACTCATCGAGCGTCGGAGTGAGGCTCGAGGGATTTTATTCTGGGTAGCGGAAGCGTATATAATACAAGTGACCAATTCAAGGATCACACGGGACTGACTGGGACTCCTCTAGGCGTCGGACTCGCTATCGAACTCATCATCCATAAGAGCGCCTTCGTCAACATCTAGCCAAATCAACAAGCCAGGTGAGTACTATGAAAGTACTCGCAAGACAGTTTGGACATAAGATATAACAAATGCAAACATGATGCACAAGAGCAGATTAATAATGCGCACTCCGATAATAAAATTTGCACTGCATGACAAGTAAAAAGGAAGTCAGGCGGTAGTCGTCCCGAAATCCCAATGAAATACTAAAGGCCAATCGAGTGTCTGAAATGACGCCTCGAAAGGGTAAAAATAAAATTAACGATGCCGCAGTCGGGCGTCAGGGCGACACCACATAAAGGGCTTATATTGGAATATAAACGACAGTGCGTGCCACAGTCGGACGTCTGAGCGACATCACATAAAGGGCTTATATCAAAAGTAAATAATAAGAGGGCCACAGTCGGACGTCTGAGCGACATCACCTAAAGGGCTTATATCAAAAGTAAATAACAAGAGTGCCACAGTCGGACGTCTGAGCGACATCACATGAAGGGCTTATATCAAAAGTAAATAACAAGAGTGCCACAGTCGGACGTCTGAGCGACATCACATCAAGGGCTTATATCAAAAGTAAATATGAAGAGTGCCACAGTCGGATGTCTGAGCGACATCGCATAAAGGGCTTATATCAAAAGTAAATAACGAGAGTGCCACAGTCGGACGTCTGAGCGACATCACATAAAAGGGCTTATATTTCATTACTCGAAATTCAAGTAGCTCATGAATTTAAATCATCTCAAGGAAATACTCAGGTACGTAATAATAAAATGGTTAGTCCATCCACAGGAATAACATTCAACCGGGTTTACCAGTCAAGCTTGTTCATCGGGGATTTTCACTGAGACTGACACAGGGACTGACACTGAGACTGATATGGATACTGTTATGGATACATTGACCAAGGTCCTTGACCATGGACACGATTACTCGGAAGGTTTTGACTCTGCAGAGTTTGTACTTTTAACCACAGCCAACGGATTTCGGTAGCCACAATGGACTAGTTCCATTTACGGTATTTAGGGAGAAACACATCTAACCAGTACACACCCATTCCACATCCCGTTGCCAGGAATCACCCTAGGCAACGTTCAAGAAAAACCTTGAGACGGGGAGGCTACAACCTCACGTAGCATGGGATCAAATTTATATCGCGCGCTCTAAGGGGTGCCCCCCTCTCGGTCCCAACCGGAAACACCCATGCCCCCTGACCGGATGACTGGCTTTAATCCAGGGCCATGGAACCCTCATCCCGGCCCCTCTGTTTGGTGTGTACAAGGAAAGAGGTTTGCAACTTACTAAGCCATATTCTTTGCAGAAAACATGTGGCAGCACGAAAAGGGAACGAACGGTAACGTGGCTCGGTCCACGTTAACGTCGGAGTTTAACGGTTGACATAAGACTGGCATGCTACAACAATACCATCTTACTACCTCTCATGTCACCACATGATCAGGTCATCTCCCATCAAAAGATCACATCATACTTCGAAGCACACTGGTAGTTGCCTTGCATGCAACGTAACACTCAGTGATGCCCATATGCCATGCACAAACTATTCAAGCAAACATGCAAAACACTCATCATATCAAAGGTTCAAACATGCTTTCCTGGTTCGGAGAAGTCGAAATCTAGCTCGGCGAAGTTCGCGGCTCCGTCACCTCCTCCGGAATCTACGGTATAACGAAACCGTATACTAACGTGAATACCGTGTGTGTATAAAAATTATTCCAAAAAATTTCCAAATAAATACTATAATAAACTAGACAAAAATATAAGACTGAAAAAAAAGAATCAATCAAAAAGCATCTTTCGTTTAAAAGATATAAGGGTTTTAGTCCAAGGACTAATATGTGATGAAACACAAAAGATCCAGGGGCCCGTTTGAAAAAGCAGAAAACGCTTCGGTACGTAATACGCCAGCCCAGAAGGAAAACACACTTTGCCCAAAGGCGCCTTCAGAAAACGGTTCGAAGAAAAGAGGGAGAGGCTGACGGGGGGTCCCACCCGTCAGGTTCAAACTTCGAGCAGAGCTCACCGGCGCCCGAAGGCTGCGGTGGTCGCCGGCGTTGATCCACGGCGAGGTAGGGGGATCGGAGGGTACCTACGGGTTCACTGTGTCCTTCCGCGTCGGTGGGTGGTGGACTCGACCATCGGCGAGCACCACGTCGACGGCGGCCTTATCTCCGGCGGACGGTGATTCGGGCGAGGATGAAACTCTCCGGTGGGTGCTGCAAACTTCAAATTAGGCCGCGGGTTAGAGAGGTGGATGCACTAGGAGGCTACTGGTATGTGTTCAGAGGCGGGGGTGCACGCACTGGAGCGAATCTTGCCGGATCCCGAAGCGGGTCGAGGTGGCCGGAGTTGGGGAAGAAGACCTCCTCGAGGCCTTCCCAGTGGCTTGGCGTGGTTCTTTTGGGGTGGAGAGATGGTGCGTGGTTGAGATCGAGCTCGGGACCTCCTTTTATAATCGAACCGAGGAGGTGGCTGTGAACGAGATAACGCCGGCGAGCAATTACGGCGAGGCAGAGGTCGGGCAGGAGGTTTAGGCGGTTGGGCATCATCATGATGGTCCACTGGTGCCGTTTCTCAGCTAAAACCTCGGTCGGACTTGGGTAATGCTCCAGCCCTCGACGAAACGGCCGTACGGGCACGTCGGCGACAGGGAGCGTGCTCCGTGCCTTCCGGTTCACGACGATGGCTCTGCAGCATGCACAGGGGAGGGGACGGCCACGCGATGGCCTCTCGTGGCTTGGGCAGTGCTGGACGGCGCCGTCCCTCGGTGCGCCTCTCTAGCAGCCGCAGCGGGCGCTGCTGCCGCCGCTCACCGGGCGATGCACCTCGGCCAGCTCGCCGCCGACGCCCGCAAGCGTCCAGGCGACCGTGCGGCGCGGTGGATAAGAACGAGGAACAGGGAGCAAGGTGCCACTGCAGTTACTGGCAAGATCGACGCGAGGTTCTGAAGAAAACGACACTGACACCTGAAGCTGTTTCTCTGAAACTCTGAACTTCGACAGGAACAGTGCATGCCAGGTGTTCGACGATATGTTTTGAGCACGAGGGAAATTTTTCTGGAGCTGGGACTTGGTGAGGTGACCTCTTGATGCATCTAGAGGCTGCCTGAATTTTCTCAGATTTTTAGGAGAAGAAAACAAATGAATTTCACCAAATTTTGCAAATATGGTCCAAACTTGCAGCAAGCACATTTTGAAAATTTTGAACTGGGGACCAGTGGTTCTTCATGGATCTTGGTTGAGGGTCCTAGGGACTAGGCAGGGAAACTTGTTTGGAGGCAAAACTCAAAGGAAAACTAGTGGTTCCTTTGTAAATCTCTAAGGGCCAAAATAGGAGATAGTAAAGATTTTTGATTAAAAATAAATGGAGGTAAAATCATGGGGGAGTTAAACTTGCTGGATCTGAAGCCTGACTTGACACAAAGTGGGAAGATGGCCTTTGGGAGGGGGATTTCAACTTAGGTCATGGCAAGAGATAATTTTTTGAAAGGGGAAGGATCACTCCATAAGCCATAGGGCTATTTATAAAAGAGAAGATTTTCAAAAACTTTCCCAATGAAAAACACTTGTGTTGAGTTAATACAAGATGAAAAACCCTCAAGACCAAAGATCAAGTTTTGGATGAACCCAAGGAAAATACTTGTCATAAAAGAAATTTTTTGAGAAGGAGAGTCCTTTAGAAAAAAAAAATTAAATAACCTCCTTCAAATCAAATAAAGAATTTGATAAAACCAAACAAAATTTTTGGGTGTCACAACACCTACCCCCTTAGGAAAAATCTCGCCCCCGAGATTTCAGCTGATCCTCAAATAGGTGTGGGTACTCTGCCTGAAGAAAATCCTCTCTTTCCCATGTTGCTTCATCCTCGGTGTGATTGCTCCACTGAACCTTGAAAAATCTAATTGTTTTCTGACGGGTCCTCCTTTCAGACCCTTGTTGCATGTCAATGCTCTCATGAGATACATGCTTTTCCGGGTTGCTCACACATTTCCTCAACTGTGAGACGTGGAACACATCGTGGACGTCTGGCAGCTCTTTGGGTAGGTCTAGCTGGTAGGCTACTGTGCCTCTTCGTGCAACCACACAGAAGGGTCCAATAAATCTTGGGGCTAGCTTTCCTTTAATTTTGAACCGTTGCAGGCCCCTCATAGGAGACACTCGTAGGTACACATATTCACCGGGTTCAAAGCTGACCTTACGATGTTTTCGATCGTAATAGCTCTTTTGTCGGCTTTGAGCTGTCTGGAGTCGGTCCCTGATTTGTTTAACTTTCTCCTCAGCTTCCTTGAGCATGCGTGGGCCGAAGATACGACTGTCACCTGTTTCTGACCAATTTAATGGGGTACGACATCTCCGTCCGTACAATGCTTCAAAAGGTGCCATTTGTAGGCTGGCTTGGTAACTGTTGTTGTATGCAAACTCGGCATATGGCAGGCTTTCCTCCCTACTGGTTCCATAGGTGAGAACAGAGGCTCTCAGCATGTCCTCTAGGATTCAGTTCACGCGTTCAGTTTGTCCATCAGTCTGGGGGTGGTACACTGTACTGAATGCTAGTTGAGTACCCAGAGCTTGTTGTAAATGATCCCAAAATCTAGAGACAAATTGAGTGCCCCGGTCGGATATTATGGTCTTTGGGACTCCATGTAGACAAACTATACGGGAGAGATAAAGCTTAGCAAGCTTCTGAGTGGAGTAGGTTGTCTTTACGGGAATGAAATGTGCTACCTTGGTTAGTTTATCTGTGATGACCCATATGGCATCATTTCCGTGTTGTGACCGAGGTAGTCCGACGACAAAATCCATCCCAATTTCGTCCCATTTCCACTCAGGTATCCTGTTTGGCTGTAGCAGCCCTGCTAGTTTTTTGGTGCTCGGCTTTAATGCGCTGACACGAATCACAACAAGCAACGAATGCAGCTATATCCCTTTTCATACCGTGCCACCAAAATCTTTCCTGAATGTCCTTGTACATTTTGGTTCCTCCAGGGTGGATTGAATATGGGGCGGTGTGGCCTTCGGTTAGAATTTGTTGTTTGAGGTCCTCAATGTTTGGTACGCAAAGTCTGTCCCCGTACCATAATACTCCCTCATTGTCTATGACGAATTCTGAAGCCTTGCCAAGACTCACTTTTCTCTTTATACCTTCGATGCTGGGATGTCCATGCTGAGCCTTCTTAATCTGTTCCATTAGGGTGGGCTGTATCTCCAGATTTGATACGTTGCCCTCAGTGACTATCACCATGTTGAGTTTGGCGAACTCCAGCTGAAATTCAGGCCTCAAGTTCTGTAGACTGTCGTTGCCCGAGCTGGGGTTCCGACTAAGAGCATCTGCCACTACATTCGCTTTTCCTGGATGGTAGTGAATGCCGACATCATAATCCTTGACTAATTCCAACCAGCGTCGTTGTCGTAAATTGAGTTCTGGGTGCGTGAAAATATATTTAAGGCTTTTATGATCCGTATATATTTCACAAAGATTCCCCAGCAAAAAGTGCCTCCACTCTTTGAGTGCATGGATGACTGCTGCTAGCTCCAAGTCATGAGTAGGATAATTTTCTTCATGCTTCCGTAGTTGCCTGGAAGCATATGCGACAACTTTGTCGTCCTGCATCAATACGCACCCGAGGCCCTTCCGGGATGCGTCACAATACACTTCAAAACTTTTGTGTATGTCTGGCACAACCAAAACTGGTGATGTTGTTAATTTCCTTTTGAGTTCTTGGAAGCTTTTCTCGCACGCTTCAGTCCATACAAATTTCTTATCCTTCTTGACTAACTGCGTCATTGGTTTTGCTACGGTCGTGAATCCCTCAATAAACCTTCGGTAATATCCAGCCATTCCTAAGAAACTTCGTACATCTGTTACGTTGGCTGGTGGTTTCCAGCCAAGTACGGCCTTGACTTTTTCTGGGTCTACGGCAACGCCTTCTTGGGTCAATACATGGCCTAGAAAACCAACCTGTCTTAGCCAAAATTCACATTTGCTAAATTTGGCGTACAATTCATGTTTCCTTAATTCTCCCAGTACAATTCTGAGATGTTCAGCATGTTCTTCCGGTGTCTTTGAGTATACCAGAATATCATCAATGAACACCACAACAAATTTGTCCATAAATTTCATAAACACTTTGTTCATGAGGTGGACAAAATATGCGGGGGCGTTTGTCAGTCCGAACGGCATTACTGTAAATTCATACAATCCATATCTGGAGGTAAATGCCGTCTTAGGGATATCTTCTGTTCGTACCTTTAATTGATGATACCCTGATCTTAAATGAATTTTCGAGAAAACCTTGGCTTGTGCGAGCTGGTCAAATAAATCATTTATCCGTGGCATCGGATATTTGTTTTTGATGGTGACCATGTTGAGTGCTCGATAGTCTATACATAATCTCAGTGTCCCATCCTTTTTCTTGGCAAATAATACTGGTGAACCCCAAGGTGAGGAGCTGGCTCGTATAAATCCTTTGTCCAGTAATTCTTTTATTTGCTTCTTTAATTCTACCAACTCGGAGGGTGCCATTCTATAAGGTTTCTTGTAAATGGGGGTGGTGCCAGGTGCTAGTTCAATGCTGAACTCTATTTCCCGGTCTGGTGGCATGCCTGGTAGTTCTTCGGGAAATACGTCAGGAAACTCACACACCACTGGAACTTTTCTTAATTCTGAAATGTCCACCTTGTTCAACTTTGGTTGCCGTGACCTTTGTCTTTCTTGAGCTGCAACTTTTATTGTCCTGCCGTGATGGTGAGTGAGGATTAAAGTCCGATTGAAGCAGTCGATAAATCCCTTGTTGGTGGTTAACCAGTCCATTCCTAGGATAACATCCAGTCCTTTATTTTCCAACACGATGAGATTCGCCTGAAACTTTAGTCTTTCAAACTCAATAATCACACCTTGGCAGTAACTCTGAGTGATCTGCTTATTCTCGGGGGACTTGATGATCATGGACTTTTCCAAAGGAAGTGTCGGAACACCATGTTGTATAACAAAACTCTTCGAAATGAACGAGTGAGAAGCTCCAGAATCAAACAAAACCGTGGCAGGTATTGTGTTGACAGGGAACGTACCGAGCACGATATCTGGGGCATTCTGTGCTTCCTCCTTGGTCACATGGTTCAGGTGACCCTTCTTGTGATTGTTATTGGGGTTGAAGTTGTTACGCTTGGGGGCTGGATTGTTCCCACCATGGTTCGGTTTGGGGGGCGAGTTCCTTGGCTTTGGGCACTGTTTGGCATAGTTTCCTTCCTCTCCACAAGCATAGCAAGTAACACCTGGGCGATATGTAAAGTCCTTGTCCCTTGCATGAAAATGTTTGATTGGGCTTGGAACATTGGTCGTGGATTTGCTTGCTCCATTTCTCTGAGAATCAGTCTTGCTCCGGTTGTTGCGAGCATGAGTCGTCTTGTCCCTTTTGCGCTTGCGAATATCCTCCAGGCTGTGGCGCTCATTCTCCAATGTAATAGCCTTATCAACCAGTGTTTTGAAATCTGGAAAGGTGTCTACGACCAGCAGGCATTTAAGTGCTGGCGCTAGACCGTCCAAATTTTTTTCCATCCTTTTATTTTCAGTCATATGCTCTTCGTAGGCATAACGAGATAATTGAGTGAACTGACTATTGTACTCAGTCACTATCATGCTTCTTTGCTTGAGGTCATCAAACTCCCTTTTCTTGATCTTTATAATGCTCCTGGGAATGTGCGCCCCACGAAAACCTTCCTTAAACTCTTCCCAGGTGATGTTATTTTCATTGGGGTGCATGTGTAGAAAATTTTCCCACCATGCTGCAGCTGCCCCAGTGAGGTAGTGAGGTGCATAAAGCACATTCTCACTGTCTGAACATTGTGCAATAATTAACTTCCTTTCAATGTCTCGAAGCCAATCATCGGCCTCAAGCGGCCTATCAGTGTGAGCGAACGTTGGAGGACGTGTCTTTTGTAGTTCAGACAACTTGCAATGCGGCTGGTATGGTTCACGGTGATTTCCCATATTGATAACGTGATTCATCATTTCTCTATGCTGCTCCTGGCTTTGCTCATATAGGCGGCATACTTGGGACTCCATTTGATACCAAGTTTGTTAGGACCGGTTTTTTCGGGATATTAATTTTCCAGAAAATGGCCCTTGTGCTCACCAGCCCCAGGATTACTGTTAGCTGATGAGGCACCAACTTGATACAGAAATTCCAAGCAAAGTACAAAATATGTAGTACAAGACCATTATGGCCTATGAGTACAACACTTGGTTTCTAGTGGTTGATGGCGGAAGCGGTTTGTGGTTCATCTGCGTCTATGGGACTCCATTTCCCACAGGAACAACTGACCAGGATAACTCCTATCTTCGCGAGGCTGCTATCACCGTTGCTTTGGTTCCGGGGCTGTCCTCGCAACGCTCCTCTCCATGCGAGAAATCGGGCCAAGACAATAGCCAGGGACAAGCTAGTGAGTACTTTTGAATGTACTCGCAAACATTATGAACACGGGTATAATATAACATGGGATAATCATGCTCCGAATAATTCTATGATCATAACGTCTGTCACGAAATAAATGAAATCCATGATGCACGCATGCGGGTAAAATATGAATATGCAATACGGGAGTAGAAATAGAATGCACCGATCGAGTGTCTGAAGCGACGCCTCGGAAGGATAAAAGATAAATCATGCCTCAGTCAGGCGTCTGAGCGACACCACATAAAGGGCTTATAGATAAAAGAAATAACAAGCATGCCACAGTTGGACATCTATGCGACACCACATAAAGGGCTTATAAATAATAGAAATAACAAGCATGCCACAGTCAGGCGTCTGAGCGACACCACATAAAGGGCTTATAATATAAAAGAAATAGCAAGCATGCCACAGTCGGGCGTCTATGCGACACCACATAAAGGGCTTATAAGAGAATAATCGCAGTGAGTATCCAGGAGGTAGAACCGTCCCAGGGATACTCAATAATTCAAATAATGTAAATGGTTAGTCCACAATAATAATAATCATAATCCTCATATGTCACAGGTCATAATCAATGTTCTGGTTTTAGCAGTTTCTCCTCCGAAGACCGACACTATGACCGACACTAAGACCGACACTTGACCCATCTCAGACTGTAGTCCTTACCCATGGACATGGCTATACGAATAGGTTTAACCTCTGCAGAGGGTGTACTCTTTGCCCACGAGTAGCGGATTTCTTTAGTCCATCGGGACTAATTCCGTCTTCGGTCTTTTAGTTGAAAACACGCCTGACCCACATACACCAGCTTAACTTACCAGTGTCTGGAATCACCCACGACACCTGTCAAGCAAAACTCTAAGTGGGGAGGCTACAACCTCGACTTAGCATGGGATCAAATTTATATCGCGCGCTCTAAGGGGTGCCCCCCTCTCGGTCCCAACCGGAAACACCCATGCCCCCGAACCAGGTGGCATGCCTACCGGATGCATCCGGTATCTTCCACCATGGCCTCTCTATACGGTGTGCTAGGAAGGGGTTGACAACTTACTGAACCGTATCCTACCTGCGGCAGGGACAAGTGGTAGTACGAAACAATTATGGGGGTTACTGGGACAAGACTCGATCTACGGCCAACTCAGGAGGTTCAAGTATTCCCTGTATGATTAGCATAACAAATATATTTCAACTAACAGACAGAATCACCGCTCATCATACCTCATCATGCCATACCGGACACACTCGTCTCGACGAGGAACTAGGGACAAGCTCGTGTCTACCCAAGACAGCGACTTTCCCGGCTTCCTTCCGGTATGCATGAAAAGCTCACGGGGATGATTACTATCACCAGCATATCCACTTCTAACAGCAAAGAGTCTCATTATGCACTCACGCGTATGATCGTATCGTCACATAAAATAACGAGTGCTCCATGTCAAAGTGGTGTTGTGACCGTATCAAACAACACACAAAAATATTATGCCAGGGTTCAGAATGCTTGCCTTCAAGGTGTGGAGGGGTGAGGTGCACTCCAAAACTTTTGAAAGTTATAATCTCTCCCCCAAATTCCTATTTTCAAACATATTCAAATAACACATACTTTAAAAACAGCGCAAAAGGTTGTCCTAGATATTTTTGAAATAAATCTTAAAATAAACTAGGTGGAATTTGAGAGAGGTAGGAAAAAGAATTAATTCATTTGGAGTTTTATTTAAAAATACATAGCCAGTCAAAGTTTAGTCAATGTTCTGTTTTTAATAAAAACCAGAAAAAGAAAACGTTTCGGGGGAAAATACGTTTTCGAAGCAGAGGAGACGTACTTCAGGGGTTTACGCGTCCACTTAAACACGTGGTGGCGGGGCTGGGTCACTGACAGTGGGTCCAGCGGGCCCACTGGTCAGGTTTGACTAGTCCCCCGCCTTCTTCCTCCTCTGTCCGAGCCGAGGCGGGGGCTCCGGCGATCGACGCCGGCGAACGATGGCTCCTAGGAGCCATCCGAGGGTGGGGAAGGATCCGCCGCTCCAGGACGATCCTTCCGGTAGTCGAAAGGGCCCCGGGGACGGAGGGGATCGTCGGCGGCGAGCTTCACAGCAGCGGAGGCTTTCGGGCATGATTAGGGATTTGGGCTGTGGTGGCTCCCGATCGAATCTTAGAGGCTGGGCGACTCCGCACAGTCGAGGGGAGTCGGACGGTGGCGTTGGATGGGTGGGGGAGGCCCTGGTTGCGTCGCACTGCACTGGATTGTGGCGGCGACCGAACTAATCGGAGACGGGGAAGAAGGCTTCCTGACGTCGATTGCTGGGTGTTGGGGGCACTAGTGGGATAGAACGAGGTTGCCTGAGTGCTTGGTCGAGCTCGGGGTCCCCTTATATAGGCGTTCGAGGTCGGTTCCGCCGCGGCCGTGGATAGGATCGCCGGCGAACCGCCATTCTGTAATTGGGGGCGCGTGGCGGCGACGGGCGCTAGCGGACGTGCTTCAGGATAAGCTTGAGCTGCTCCAGGGGGCAGCTGGCGCGCTGGTGTGGCTTGGGCAGCGCCGTCCAGGGCAGAGGTTGTCGGGGTGGCGGTGGCGGCTTGCGGTGGCGGCGCTGTAGGGCGCCAGGAGGGGGCCGGGGCGGCTCTGCGGCGAGGGAGGGGTCGGAGCACGTCGGCTACGAGCGGGAAGGGTCAGCACGAGCGCGGGGGTGGGCGGCAGCGAGACGCGGCGGCTCGGTGCATGCGCGTGCAAAACGTGCGCTCTAGGCGCGCCCAGAGCGTGCACGCCAACCGTTCGGCAAAATGCCAATGCGTGCCACAGGGCTTGGGTGAGGCTGGCAATTAGCAGACCTAGGTTAGGAGTAGCTAGGATCTTAGTGGACAAGGTTACTGGGTCAGTGGATTAAGTACACAGTGCAAACTAAAAATCATGTCAAAACTGACTATCCACGCCAAGTGTTTGACAAAATGACAAGGGCTTCTAGACAACTCTTGTAGTGGCCAAGATCTCCAGATCAGGGTCTCCCTAGATGTAGGTGATGATGTCAAGATCATTTGGGCAAAACCAGAAACTTGCTAGTGCAAGTTTTGCAAACCTTCAGTTTTGGACAGAAAGAAAAAGGCCTTATTGCATGCACTTAAAACCCTCCAATGGGTCCACTCTCCTGGACTTAAGGGTTTTGCAGGGTGGTCTATACGTAGGAAAAAGCTCATGGTTACTAGAGCAAGATATTCTAGGGTTGCAGTACAAATCACTAAGTTGGACCAGAATGAAGATGAGGATGATTTTCTCAAATTTTTCAAAGAACACCAATGGGTTTTTGCATAAATTTGAATTATATGCATCTACTGACATCTCCAAACACTTGGAAGAATTTTTAGAGGAATATTTAAATAGGTTGTAGTACAAAAATACCTACTGGACCAGATTTGAAAAGTTGATGTAGAGCTCAAAATCTCCAATAACCAAAGGATATTTTTGCATAAAGGTGATGTGGAAACATCACATGACATCCCCAAATTTTGGTGAAAATTTTAAATGCATTTATCAAATGGTTGCAGTGCAAAAGAGGCTCCAAATTTATGAAAAAATCATTTTAAAAGAATAAAGCTCAGGAAAAACAATTATGCAAATAAATCCACTGATAAAGGATTGTTTTATTAAGAGCGTATACAAGTCCAATAACATTTTTGGAAAGTTTCCACTTGAGGTAAAAACCCACAATATTAAAGAGGAGATGGGTCCTGAAATCAAAGATAAATCCAGAAAATAAAAAATTTAATTTCCTGGCAAAATTTTAATTATTAAAACAAGGTCAAAATTTTGGGGTGTTACAACACTACCCTCCTTAAGAAAAATCTCGTCGCCGAGAACTTGGTACCAGAGTGGAAAATGCCTCGTCCCTGGGCTCATTCCATGCCAAGTCCGCCGGAAGAAAATTATGGTACACAGACAAGCAACAACTTCACACAGGGGCAGTCAAGTCAGCAAGGCAGTGAAGCAGCATTTTCCCAAGTATGCCACCTATATGAGCAAAGCCAGCAGCAGCATAGAGAAATGATGAATCACGTTATCAATATGGGAAATCACCGTGAACCATACCAGTCGCATTCCAAGTTGTCTGAACTACAAAAGACACGTCCTCCAATGTTCGCTCACACTGATAGGCCGCTTGAGGCCGATGATTGGCTTCGAGACACCGAAAGGAAGTTAAATATTGCACAATGTTCAGACCGTGAGAAGGTGCTTTATGCACCTCACTACCTCACTGGGGCAGCTGCAGCATGGTGGGAAAATTTTCTACACATGCACCCCAATGAAAATAACATCACCTAGGAAGAGTTTAAGGAAGGTTTTCGTGGGGCGCACATTCCCAGGAGCATTATAAAGATCAAGAAAAGGGAGTTTGATGACCTCAAGCAAAGAAGCATGACAGTGACTGAGTACAATAGTCAGTTCACTCAATTATCTCGTTATGCCTACGAAGAGCATATGACTGAAAATAAAAGGATGGAAAAAAATTTGGACGGTCTAGCGCCAACACTTAAATGCCTGCTGGTCGTACACACCTTTCCAGATTTCAAAACACTGGTTGACAAGGCTATTACATTGGATAATGAGCACCGCAACCTGGAGGATATTCGCAAGCGCAAAAGGGACAAGACGACTCATGCTCGCAACAACCGGAGCAAGACTGATTTTCAGAGAAATGGAGCAAGCAAATCCACGACCAATGTTCCAAGCCCAATCAAACATTTTCATGCAAGGGACAAGGACTTTACGTATCGCCCAGGTGTTACTTGCTATGCTTGTGGAGAGGATGGACACTATGCCAAACAGTGCCCAAAGCCAAGGAACTCGGCCCCCAAACCGAACCATGGTGGGAACAATCCAGCCCCCAAGCGTAACAACTTCAACCCCAATAACAATCACAAGAAGGGTCACCTGAACCATGTGACCAAGGAGGAAGCACAGAATGCCCCAGATATCGTGCTCGCTACGTTCCCTGTCAACACAATACCTGCCACGGTTTTTTTTGATTCTGGAGCTTCTCACTCGTTCATTTCGAAGAGTTTTGTTTTGCAACATGGTTTTCCGATACTTCCTTTGGAAAAGTCCATGATCATCAAGTCCCCTGGGAATAAGCAGATCACTCAGAGTTACTGCCAAGGTGTGATTATTGAGTTTGAAAGACTAAAGTTTCAGGCGAATCTCATCGTGTTGGAAAATAAAGGACTGGATGTTATCCTAGGAATGGACTGGTTAACCACCAACAAGGGATTTATCAACTGCTTCAATCGGACTGTAATCCTCACTCACCATCACGGCAAGACAATAAAAGTTGCAGCTCAAGAAAGACCAAGGTCACGGCAACCAAAGTTGAACAAGGTGGACATTTCAGAATTAAGAAAAGTACCAGTGGTGTGTGAGTTTCCTGACGTATTTCCCAAAGAACTACCAGGCATGCCACCAGACCGGGAAATAGAGTTCAGCATTGAACTAGCACCTGGCACCACCCCCATTTACAAGAAACCTTATAGAATGACACCCTCCGAGTTGGTAGAATTAAAGAAGCAAATAAAAGAATTACTGGACAAAGGATTTATACGAGCCAGCTCCTCACCTTGGGGTTCACCAGTATTATTTGCCAAGAAAAAGGATGGGACACTGAGATTATGTATAGACTATCGAGCACTCAACATGGTCACCATCAAAAACAAATATCCGATGCCACGGATAAATGATTTATTTGACCAGCTCGCACAAGCCAAGGTTTTCTCGAAAATTCATTTAAGATCAGGGTATCATCAATTAAAGGTACGAACAGAAGATATCCCTAAGACGGCATTTACCTCCAGATATGGATTGCATGAATTTACAGTAATGCCGTTCGGACTGACAAACGCCACCGCATATTTTGTCCACCTCATGAACAAAGTGTTTATGAAATTTATGGACAAATTTGTTGTGGTGTTCATTGATGATATTCTGGTATACTCAAAGACACCGGAAGAACATGCTGAACATCTCAGAATTGTACTGGGAGAATTAAGGAAACATCAATTGTACGCCAAATTTAGCAAGTGTGAATTTTGGCTAAGACAGGTTGGTTTTCTAGGCCATGTATAGACCCAAGAAGGCGTTGCCGTAGACCTAGAAAAAGTCAAGGCCGTACTTGGCTGGAAACCACCAGCCAACGTAACAGATGTACGAAGTTTCTTAGGAATGGCTGCATATTACCGAAGGTTTATTGAGGGATTCTCCACCGTAGCAAAACCAATGTCATAGTTACTCAAGAAGGATAAGAAATTTGTATGGACTGAAGCGTGCGAGAAAAGCTTCCAAGAACTCAAAAGGAAATTAACAACAGCACCGGTTTTGGTTGTGCCAGACATACACAAAAGTTTTGAAGTGTATTGTGACGCATCCCGGAAGGGCCTCGGGTGCGTATTGATGCAGGACGGCAAAGTTGTCGCATATGCTTCCAGGCAACTACGGAAGCATGAAGAAAATTCTCCTACTCATGACTTGGAGCTAGCAGCAGTCATCCATGCACTCAAAGAGTGCAGGCACTTTTTGCTGGGGAATCGTTGTGAAATATATACGGATCATAAAAGCCTTAAATATATTTTCACGCAACTAGAACTCAATTTACGACAACAACGCTGGTTGGAATTAGTCAAGGATTATGATGTCGGCATTCACTACCATCCAGGAAAAGCAAATGTAGTGGCAGACGCTCTTAGTCGGAACCCCAGCTCGGGCAACGACAGTCTACCGAACTTGAGGCCTGAATTTCAGCAGGAGTTCGCCAAACTCAACATGGTGATAGTCACTGAGGGCAACGTATCAAATCTGGAGATACAGCCCACCCTAATGGAACAGATTAAGAAGGCTCAGCATGAACATCCCAGCATCGAAGGTATAAAGAGAAAAGTGAGTCTTGGCAAGGCTTCAGAATTCGTCATAGACAATAAGGGAGTATTATGGTACGGGGACAGACTTTGCGTACCAAACATTGAGGACCTCAAACAACAAATTCTAACCGAAGGCCACACCGCCCCATTTTCAATCCACCCTGGAGGAACCAAAATGTACAAGGACATTCAGGAAAGATTTTGGTGGCACGGTATGAAAAGGGATATAGCCACATTCGTTGCTTGTTGTGATTCGTGTCAGCGCATTAAAGCCGAGCACCCAAAACCAGCAGGGCTGCTATAGCCAAACAGGATACCTGAGTGGAAATGGGACGAAATTGGGATGGATTTTGTCGTCGGACTACCTCGGTCACAACACGGAAATCATGCCATATGGGTCATCACAGATAGACTAACTAAGGTAGCACATTTCATTCCCGTAAAGACAACCTACTCCACTCAGAAGCTTGCTAAGCTTTATCTCTCCCGTATAGTTTGTCTGCATGGAGTCCCAAAGACCATAATATCCGACCGGGGCACTCAATTTGTCTCTAGATTTTGGGATCATTTACAACAAGCTCTGGGTACTCAACTAGCATTCAGTACAGCGTACCACCCCCAGACTGATGGACAAACTGAACGCGTGAACCAAATCCTAGAGGACATGCTGAGAGCCTCTGTTCTCACCTATGGAACCAGTTGGGAGGAAAGCTTGCCATATGCCGAGTTCGCATACAACAACAGTTACCAAGCCAGCCTACAAATGGCACCTTTTGAAGCATTGTACGGACGGAGATGTCGTACCTCATTAAATTGGTCAGAAACAGGTGACAGTCGTATCTTCGGCCCAGGCATGCTCAAGGAAGCCGAGGAGAAAGTTAAACAAATCAGGGACGGACTCAAGACAGCTCAAAGCCAACAAAAGAGCTATTACGATCGAAAACATCGTAAGGTCAGCTTTGAACCCGGTGAATATGTGTACCTACGAGTGTCTCCTATGAGGGGCCTTCAACGCTTCAAAATTAAAGGAAAGCTAGCCCCAAGATTTATTGGACCCTTCTGTGTGGTTGCACGAAGAGGCACAGTAGCCTACCAGCTAGACCTACCCAAAGAGCTGCCAGACGTCCACGACGTGTTCCACGTCTCACAGTTGAGGAAATGTGTGAGCAACCCGGAAAAGCATGTATCTCATGAGAGCATTGACATGCAACTAGACCTCACCTACAGAGAGCGGCCAGTAAAAATATTGGAAGAGTTTGAAAGGAGGACACGTCAGAAAACAATTAGATTTTTCAAGGTTCAGTGGAGCAATCACACCGAGGATGAAGCAACATGGGAAAGAGAGGATTTTCTTTAGGCAGAGTACCCACACCTATTTGAGGATCAGCTGAAATCTCGGGGACGAGATTTTTCCTAAGGGGGTAGGTGTTGTGACACCAAAAAATTTTGTTTGTTTTTATCAAATTCTTTATTTGATTTGAAGGAGGTTATTTAAAAAAAATTCTAAAGGACTCTCCTTCTCAAAAATTTTCTTTTATGACAAGTATTTTCCTTGGGTTCATCCAAAACTTGATCTTTGGTCTTGAGGGTTTTTCATCTTGTATTGACTCAACACAAGTGTTTTTCATTGGGAAAGTTTTTGAAAATCTTCTCTTTTATAAATAGCCCTATGGCTTATGGAGTGATCCTTCCCCTTTCAAAAATTATCTCTTGCCATGACCTAAGTTGAAATCCCCCTCCCAAAGGCCATCTTCCCACTTTGTGTCAAGTCAGGCTTCAGATCCAGCAAGTTTAACTCCCCCATGATTTTATCTCCATTTATTTTTAATCAAAAATCTTTACTGTCTCCTATTTTGGCCCTTAGAGATTTACAAAGGAACCACTAGTTTTCCTTTGAGTTTTGCCTCCAAACAAGTTTCCCTGGCTAGTCCCTAGGACCCTCAACCAAGATCCATGAAGAACCACTGGTCCCCAGTTAAAAATTTTCAAAATGAGCTTGCTGCAAGTTTGGACCATATTTGCAAAATTTGGTGAAATTTATTTGTTTTCTTCTCCTAAAAATGTTTGCGAGTACATTCAAAAGTACTCACTGGCTTGTCCCTGGCTATTGTCTTGGCCAGATTTCTCGCATGGAGAGAAGCATTGCGATGACAGCCCCGGAACCTACGCAATGATGATAGCAGCCTCGCGAACATAGGAGTTATCCTGGTCAGCTGTTCCTGTGGGAAATGGAGTCCCATAGACGCAGATGAACCACAAACCGCTTCCGCCATCAACCGCTAGAGACCATTTGTTGTACTCATAGGCCACAATGGTCTTGTACTACATATTTTGTACTTTGCTTGGAATTTCTGTATCGAGTTGGTGCCTCATCAGCTAACAGTAATCCTGGGGCTGGTGAGCACAAAGGCCATTTTCTGGGAAATTAATATCCCGAAAACAGTTTGTCACGACCGGTTTTTCAATAAAACATTTATTGAGAAACCGACCCCTTTAACGGACCAGTATAGAAGAATCCTTCTTACTGGTAGACAAATTCTTGATTACAGAAATCCAGAAGTACTAAATATAATACAAGGTTGAGCAGAGGCTGCTCAACAATTTATTACAAGCACGCCGATATTATACATAAAGGCGGATATGTCACAAGGGGTATGGTGGCATAACTACTGACTCGTAATAAAAGTGATGGTCGATATGTCACAGCGAAGCGGGTGACGTGACTGCTGAATCTTACAACTCATCGAGCGTCGGAGTGAGGCTCAAGGGATTTTGTTCTGGGTAGCGGAAGCGTATATAATACAAGTGACCAATTCCGGGATCGCACGGGACTGACTGGGACTCCTCTAGGCGTCGGACTCGCTATCGAACTCATCATCCATAAGATCGCCTTCATCAACATCTGGCCAAATCAACAAGCCAGGTGAGTACTATGAAAGTACTCGCAAGACAGTTTGGACATAAGATATAACAAATGCAAACATGATGCACAAGAGCAGATTAATAATGCGCACTCCGATAATAAAATTTGCACTGCATGACAAGTAAAAAGGAAGTCACGCGGTAGTCCTCCCGAAATCCCAATGAAATACTAAAGGCCAATCGAGTGTCTGAAATGACGCATCGAAAGGGTAAAAATAAAATTAACGATGCCGCAGTCGGGCGTCAGGGCGACACAACATAAAGGGCTTATATTGGAATATAAACGACAGTGCGTGCCATAGTCGGACGTCTGAGCGACATCACATAAAGGGCTTATATCAAAAGTAAATAACAAGAGTGCCACAGTCGGACGTCTGAGCGACATCACATAAAGGGCTTATATCAAAAGTAAATAACAAGAGTGCCACAGTCGGACGTCTGAGCGACATCGCATGAAGGGCTTATATCAAAAGTAAATAACAAGAGTGCCACTGTCGGACGTCTGAGCGACATCACATAAAGGGCTTATATGAAAAGTAAATAACAAGAGTGCCACAGTCGGACGTCTGAGCGACATCACATAAAGGGCTTATATCAAAAGTAAATAACAAGAGTGACACAGTCGGACGTCTGAGCGACATCACATAAAAGGGCTTATATTTCATTACTCGAAATTCAAGTAGCTCATGAATTTAAATCATCTCAAGGAAATACTCAGGTACGTAATAATAAAATGGTTAGTCCATCCACAGGAATAACATTCAACCGGGTTTACCACTCAAGCTTGTTCACCGGGGATTTTCACTGAGACTGACACAGGGACTGACACTGAGACTGATATGGATACTGTTATGGATACATTGACCAAGGTCCTTGACCATGGACACGATTACTCGGAAGGTTTTGACTCTGCAGAGTTTGTACTTTTAACCACAGCCAACGGATTTCGGTAGCCACAAAGGACTAGTTCCATTTATGGTATTTAGTGAGAAACACATCTAACCAGTACACACCCATTCCACCTTCCGTTGCCAGGAATCACCCTAGGCAATGTTCAAGAAAAACCTTGAGACGGGGAGGCTACAACCTCGCGTAGCATGGGATCAAATTTATATCGCGCGCTCTAAGGGGTGCCCCCCTCTCGGTCCCAACCGGAAACACCCATGCCCCCTGACCGGATGACTGGCTTTAATCCAGGGCCATGGAACCCTCATCCCGGCCCCTCTGTTTGGTGTGTACAAGGAAAGAGGTTTGCAACTTACTAAGCCGTATTCTTTGCAGAAAACATGTGGCAGCACGAAAAGGGAACGAACGGTAAGATGGCTCGGTCCACGTTAACGTCGGAGTTTAACGGTTGACATAAGACTGGCATGCTACAACAATACCATCTTACTACCTCTCATGTCACCACATGATCAGGTCATCTCCCATCAAAAGATCACATCAAACTTCGAAGCACACTGGTAGTTGCCTTGCATGCAACGTAACACTCACTGATGCCCATATGCCATGCACAAACTATTCAAGCAAACATGCAAAACACTCATCATATCAAAGGTTCAAACATGCTTGCCTGGTTCCGAGAAGTCGGAGTCTAGCTCGGCGAAGTTCGCGGCTCCGTCACCTCCTCCGGAATCTACGGTATGAAGAAATCGTATACTAACGTGAATACCGTGTGTGTATAAAAATTATTCCAAAAAATTTCCAAATAAATACTATAAAAAAAACTAGACAAAAATATAAGACTGAAAAAAAAACAATCAAAAAGCATCTTTCGTTTAAAAGATATAAGGGTTTTAGTCCAAGGACTAATCTGTGATGAAACAGAAAAGATCCAGGGGCCCGTTTGAAAAAGCAGAAAACGCTTCGGTACGTAATACGCCAGCCCAGAAGGAAAACACACTTTGCTCGAAGGCGCCTTCAGAAAATGGTTCAAAGAAAAGAGGGAGAGGCTGACGGGGGGTCCCACCCGTCAGGTTCAAACTTCGAACAGAGCTCGCCGGCGCCCGAAGGCTGCGGTGGTCGCCGGCGTTGATCCACGGCGAGGTAGGGGGATCGGAGGGTACCTATGGGTTCACTGTGTCCTTCCGCGTCGGTGGGTGGTGTACTTGACCGTCGGCGAGCACCACGTCGACGGCGGCCTTATCTCCGGCGGACGGTGGTTCGGGCGAGGATGAAACTCTCCGGTGGGTGCTGCAAACTTCAAATTAGGGCGCAGGTTAGAGAGGTGGATGCACTAGGAGGCTACTGGCATGTGTTGAGAGGCGGGGGTGAACGCACTGGAGCGAATCTTGCCGGATCCCGAAGCGGGTCGAGGTGGCCGGAGTTCGGGAAGAAGACCTCCTCGAGGCCTTCCCAGTGGCTTGGCGTGGTTCTTGTGGGGTGGAGAGATGGTGCGTGGTTGAGATCGAGCTCGGGACCTCCTTTTATAGTCGAACCGAGGAGGTGGCCGTGAACGGGATAACGCCGGCGAGCAATTACGGCGAGGCAGAGGTCGGGAAGGAGGTTTAGGCGGTTGGGCATCATCATGGTGGTCCACTGGTGCCGTTTATCAGCTAAAACCTCTGTCGGACTTGGGTAATGCTCCGGCCCTCGACGGAACGGCCGTACGGGCACGTCGGCGGCAGGGAGCATGCTCCGTGCCTTCCGGTTCACGACGATGGCTCTGCAGCGTGCACAGGGGAGGGGACGGCCACGCGGTGACCTCTGGTGGCTTGGGCGGTGCTGGACGGCGCCGTCCCTCGCTACGCCTCTCTGGCAGCCGCAGCGGGCGCTGCCGCCGCCGCTGACGGGGCGATGCACCTCGGCCAGCTCGCCGCCGACGCCCGCAAGCGTCCGGGTGACCGTGCGGCACGGTGGATAAGAAGGAGGAACAGGGAGCAAGGTGCCACTGCAGTTACTGGCGAGATCGACGTGAGGTTCTGAAGAAAACGACACTGACACCTGAAGCTGTTTCTCTGAAACTCTGAACTTCGACAGGAACAGTGCATGCCAGGTGTTCGACGATATGTTTTGGGCACGAGGGAAATTTTTCTGGAGCTAGGACTTGGTGAGGTGACCTCTTGATGCATCCAGAGGCTGCTTGAATTTTCTCAGATTTTTAGGAGAAGAAAACAAATGAATTTCACCAAATTTTCCAAATATGGTCCAAACTTGCAGCAAGCACATTTTGAAAAATTTTAACTAGGGACCAGTGGTTCTTCATGGATCTTGGTTGAGGGTCCTAGGGACTAGCCAGGGAAACTTGTTTGGAGGCAAAACTCAAAGGAAAACTAGTGGTTCCTTTGTAAATCTCTAAGGGCCAAAATAGGAGACAGTAAAGATTATTGATTAAAAATAAATGGAGATAAAATCATGGGGGAGTTAAACTTGCTGGATCTGAAGCCTGACTTGACACAAAGTGGGAAGATGTCCTTTGGGAGGGGGATTTCAACTTAGGTCATGGCAAGAGATAATTTTTGAAAGGGGAAGGATCACTCCATAAGCCATAGGGCTATTTATAAAAGAGAAGATTTTCAAAAACTTTCCCAATGAAAAACACTTGTGTTGAGTCAATACAAGATGAAAAACCCTCAAGACCAAAGATCATGTTTTGGATGAACCCAAGGAAAATACTTGTCATAAAAGAACAATTTTGAGAAGGAGAGTCCTTTAGAAAAAAAATTAAATAACCTCCTTCAAATCAAATAAAGAATTTGATAAAACCAAAAAAAAAATTTGGGTGTCACATCCGCTCTGCAATCGATGTGATGCACGTGACGAAGAATCTTTGCGTGACCCTGCTTGGCTTCTTGGGCGTGTATGGGAAGACAAAAGATACACCTAAGGCACGGGAGGACCAGCAACATATGCATGGAAAAGACGGCATACATCAGGGTCATGCCAGCTACGCTCTTACCAAAGAAGAGAAGGAAATCTTCATTGAATGCCGGCTCAGTATTAAGGTACCGTCTGGCTTCTTCTCGAATATAAAGGGAATAATAAACATGGCAGAGAAAAAGTTCCAGAACCTAAAGTCTCATGACTGCCACATGATTATGATGCAACTGCTTCTGGTTGCATTGAGGGGGCTTTTACCGGATAACGTTCGATTAGCCATTGTGAAGCTATGTGCATTCCTCAATGCAATCTCTCAGAAGGTAATCGATCCAGAAATCATACCAAGGTTAGAGAATGATTTGGTGCAATGTCTTGTCAGTTTCGAGTTGGTGTTCCCACCATCCTTCTTCAACATCATGACGCACGTCCTAGTTCAGCTATGCGAAGAGATTAGCGTTTTGGGTCCTGTATTTCTACACAATATGTTCCCCTTTGAGAGGTTCATGGGAGTCTTAAAGAAATATGTTCATAACCGTGCTAGGCCAGAAGGAAGCATCTCCAAGGGCCATGAAAATGAGGAGATCATTGAGTTTTGTATTGACTTTATTCCTGACCTTAAGCCGATTGGTGTTCCTAAATCACGGCATAAGGGCAGACTGGATGGAAAAGGCACGCTAGGAGGGAATCAAAAAATATGTATGGGTGGACATTCTCTCACTGAAGCACACTACACAGTTATACAGAATTCCACCTTGGTGGCTCCGTACATGGACGAACACAAGAATTTTCTATGCTCCAAACACCCGGAGCGGTGTGATGACTGGATTACACGTGAACAAACCAGGAGTTTCGCCGGCTGGTTGCAGACACGTACGATGCATGACGCCTCTATTGAAGACGACCTATACTCGCTGTCCCAGTTACCATCTTCGAATATAATGACTTTCAAAGGGTACGTACGAGATAAATGGTAATACATTTTACACGACCGCCCAAGATAAGAAGAGCACCAACCAAAACAGTGATGTCCGCTTTGATGCAACAACCAAGACGGAAAAGGAAACATATTATGGTTACATAGAGGAGATATGGGAACTTGACTATGGACGTGATTTGAAGGTCCCTTTGTTTCGGTGCAAATGGGTCAATATGACATGATATGGGGTAACGGAAGACCCGCAGTATGGAATGACAACAGTGGATCTCAACAATCTTGCGTATGCAGACGAACCATTCGTCCTAGCTAATGATGTGGCACAGGTTTTCTATGTGAAGGATATGTCTACCAATCCGAGAAAAAGAAAAGATAAGGAGGCGAATGCATCATACGATGAGCCAAAGCGCCACATAGTTCTTTCTGGGAAGAGAAACATCGTGGGAGTGGATGACAAGACAGACATGTCAGAAGATTATGAAAAGTTTGATGAAATTGCTCCATTCACAGTGAATATTGACCCGAGCATCCAGTTAAATGATTAAGATTTTCCATGGCTACGGCGCAAAGGGACATACGCAAAGAAAAAGTTTCACACCCAAAGATCTGGGATGTGATCGGCTTCACTATCATCAATTTCTTCTGTGTTTCACACCCAGGAGGGAATCTCTGTAATAGTTAGGGTAGTTATGTGTTTTGGCATTTGAAACGCGAAGAAATTTTATGTGCAAACAAATTCTTTCATGCATTTACTGATTTTTTCAGCTAAATGACCCTGAAATTGAAAAGCATTTCAAATGAACTTAGAAAAGGTTGAAAGTTGGCATGGTATCATAATTTCACCCACATAGCATGTGCAAACAAGTAGAGAGGGTTACCGCAAAAACTGGATGCACTTCGTGTATAAAATGGACAATCTCTTTCGAAGTATCAGGGTTTCGGACGAAAAATCATTCGTTACAAAGGGATTTCATTTTTTAAATAACATAAGCATTACCAAATTGAATATAATGATAAAACACACTAATATTAAACATAAGAAAAAAGAATCACTGCAAATCTATTTTCAAAGTTAAGTTATTCACAAACTAGTGATTCACACAAATTTCAAATAATTCAAAATGTAAACTATTCAAATTTGTAAACTACTGGCACTAACAGAAAGTTTGTAATTTTTTGTACCTAAAGCAAAAATAATCCCAAAGAAACTCTAAATACAGCAAAAAAACAACTCAAAAATAAATAAACCAAAAATAAATAAAGCAAACAAAATAAGAAAATAAAAAAGCCCACCTACTGGGCCAGAGCAGCCTTCATACGACTAGAAACCCAACCTGTAGTTGGGCCAGGATGCAGGCCCGCAAGCCCAGTAGGCCCACAGGCAGAGTAGGAGAGGTAGGCCCAGAAGGCCTGCTATTGAGAGGAGCTCAATGCAGTGCCCGCGTCGGGGCTTATATACTGGTCCTGGCGCTCCTCAACTAGCGACGTGGGACTAAACTTTTGCGCCCCTCGCCTGGCAGCGCACACCCTTTAGTACCGGGTGGTGGCTCCAACCGGTACTAAAGGGGGTCTTTAGTACCAGTTGGTGCCACCACCCGGTACTAAAGGGGTGCGCTTCCCGCCGCTTGGGCTGGCCAAATTTGACCTTTAGTACCGGTTGGTGGCTCCAACCGGTACTAAGGGCCCATCCTATATAAGCAGCACTTAGAAATTTCGTCAGTTTTCATCTGCTTCTTCTTCTCTGCCCCGTCGCCCGCCGCCCCCCGTCGTCGCTGCCCCC